>NC_056543.1:33601541-33761101 GCF_910596095.1 Thunnus maccoyii
ATATAATACTATAGCTGTTGAAATCAAAAGAGAAATAGATCTGGGAGTCATCTGCACAGGAGTGGAAACTGATCTGGTGCTTTCAAAAGATTTGCCCCAGAGGTAACATATAAATGGAGTATAACAACGTTGTTCTTGGTTGTTGTAGTGTTCCGGAGGAGTGGCTGCACTGGGAATGAGCTCCTGATGACATCTCAAACTTGGACCCAAAAAAGTGGAACATTTTGCAAAATAACCCTCAAAAATCTTCAGAAAGGACTCTGTAGAAGAAATAATAGAATTGATCAATATTGTTACCAATATTCCAATGGAGAGAATATTCCTGTTTCAGAAGAGATACACCTGATGGAAGAGGAGGAAGGGTGCTTTTTTATGTGAGAGACAACATCAAATGTGAATGTGTGGTTTACAATGTGGGTAACACATTAGAATATGTTAGGATAAAAATAATGTCATCCCAACAAATGTCTTTTAACATCATAGGTGTCTATAGGCCCTCTTCTGCGGATGACACTTTCTATGATCAACTCACAGAAGTCTTGAAAGAGTGCAATCTCAACAAAGAATTACAGGACAGAATAACAACAATCATAAAATTAATAACAACAGCAGCAATAGCTGGGGAAGGACACCAACAGGACTGCAAAGGCTCGGCCCAGAACCCAGGGTTTCCTGAGATGAGAAAGCACAAAAAAACTCCAGGGAGGAAGCCAAGCTAGTAACATGCATTGATGGTACATGGATGCATACAGATGGAGAGGAGGAGGAGGAGAGAGGAGCTCAGTGCATCGTGGGAAGTCCCCCAGCAGTCTAGGCCTATAGCAGCATAACTAAGGGCTGATCCAAGGCGAGCCTGGCCAGCCCTAACCATAAGCTTTATCAAAAAGGAAAAGTTTAAGCCTACTCTTAAACGAAGAGAGGGTGTCTGCCCCCTGGACCAAATCTGGAAGATGGTTCCACAGGGGAGGAGCATGATAGCTGAAGTCTCTGCCTCCCATTCTACTTTTGAAGACTGTAAGAACCACAAGTAAGCCTGTATTCTGAGAGCGCAGTGTTCTAGTGGGGTAATACAGTACTATGAGCTCTTTAACATATGATGGTGCCTGACCATTAAGGGCCTTGTAAGTTAGGAGAAGGATTTTAAATTCTATTCTAGGTTTCACAGGAAGCCAATGCAGCGAAGCTAAAATGGGAGAAATATGATATCTTTTTCTAGTTTTTGTCAGTACATGTGCAGCAGCATTCTGGCCCAGCTGGAGAGCCTTTAGCGACTTGTTAGGACAGCTTGATGATAAGGACTTGTGATAATCCAGCCTAGAAGTAACAAATGTGTGGACTAGTTTTTCTGCATCTTTTTGAGACAGGATGTGCCTGATTTTTACAATGTTACGAAAAAAGGCAGTCCTTGAAATTTGTTTTATGTGGGAGTTAAAGGACATATCCTGATCAAAGATAACTCCCAGATTCCTTATGGTGGAGCTGGATGCCAGGGTAATGCCATCCAGAGAAGCTATATCATTAGATAATGTGTTTCTAAGGTGTTTAGGGCCAAGCACAATAACTTCAGTTTTGTCTGAGTTTAGTCACAGAAAATTGCAGGTCATCCAGGTCTTTATGTCCTTAAGGCATACTTGGAGTTTGTTTAACTGATTGGTTTCATCAGGCTTCATTGATAAATATAATTGGGTATCATCTGCATAACAATGAAAATCTATGGAATGTTTCCTAATAATATTACCAAAAGGAAGCATATATAAGGTGAATAGTATTGGTCCAAGCACAGAGCCTTGGAGGATTCATCATTAACATGTACAAACTGAAATCGATCTGATAAATAGAATTAAAAACAGCTTAATGCAGTTCCTTTAACGACAATTAAATGTTCCAGTCTCTGTAATAGGATGTGATGGTCATTTGTGTCGAATGCAGCACTAAGATCTAACAAGACAAGTATGGAGAGAAGTCCTTTGTCCAATGCAGTTAGGAGGTTGTTTGTGACTTTCTCCAGCGTTGTCTCTGTGCTATGATGCGATCTAAATCCTGACTGAAAATTCTCAAATAAACTATTATGTAGGAAGTCACATAACTGATAAGAGACTGCTTTCTCAAGGATCGTAGAGAGAAACTGAAGATTAGATATAGGTCTATAGTTGGTTAAAATGCCTGAATCAAGAGAAGGCTTCTTAAGAAGAGGTTTAATTACAGCTACTTTAAAGAACTGTGGTTACTAAAGACAGATTTATCATATCTAGTAAGGAGGTGCTAACTGAGGGTAAGACCTCCTTAAGCAGCCTAGTTGGGATGGGGTCTAAGAGACATGTTTATGGTTTAGATGAACAAATCATTGAAGTTAGTTCAGGAAAGTCGACTGGAGAAAAACAGTCTAAATATATGTCAGGTTTTACAGCTGTTTCTAAGGTTCTAAGGTGCTTGGGGATAAATTGGTGCCTGTTGAGGGCAGGAATTGGTGAATTTTGTCTCTAATAGTTAGAATTTTATCATTAAAGAAGCTCATAAAGTCGTCACTACTGAGAGCTATAGGAATACATGGATCAATAGAGTTATGACTCTTTGTCAGCCTGGCCAAGGTGCTGAAAAGGAACCTGGGACAAGAGCTCATCAAAATATAAAAACAAAAAACTGTCCAGTCAATTCAAGAGGAATTGAACCGTCTTATTGCTGTGGGGACGAAGGATCTCCTGAATCGCTCCGTTCTGCAGCACAATGAGAGGAGCCGACTGCTGCAGCTACTCCTCTGTCGCTCCAAGAGGCTGTGGAGAGGGTGTCTGTTATTGTCCATTATAGCTTTCAGTTTGTTCAGTGTGCCTCTCTCCACCACAGATCTCCTGCCCAGCACTGAGCCCACTTTTTTGACCAGCTTGTCTAATCGCTTGGTGTTTTTGTCTGTAAGGCTGCCTCCCCAGCACACTGCAGCAAAAAAGAGTGCACTGGCCACCATTTCATCATTTCCACACACACATGAAAAGATCTCAGTATCCGCATATATATGTGTGTGTGTGTGTGTGTGTGTGTGTGTGTATGTATATGTATGTATGTATGTATGTATATATATATATATTTTATTTTATTTTTTTATTTTTTTTTTTTTTGTTGAGTCTGTATATGAGTTAAGGAAAAAAATTTACGAAAAGGAGACTGGACATTGTTCCTATAGATGCCACAGGCCAGGTTTTCGAGCTGATAGAGACTAATGAGTTACAAGTAAACAAAATCATAAGCTCCTTAAAAAGCTCCAAAAGTAGAGATGCTTTCCAATTTGACACCATGTTTGTCAAATCACACAAAGATATTTGAACTCCCCCTATTGCTCATTTAATTAACTTGTTTTTAAACACAGCTCCTTTCCTGATGACTGGAAATGTGCCATTGTCACGTCTATTTTTAAATCTGGAGACCGCCTTGAAGCCAGTAACTACAGATCAATAAGTATACTGCCAGTACTCTCAAAGGTTGCTGAGAAAGTTGTCATTAAACAACTGACAACATTTCTTAATACAAGCAATTTTGGTGTACATTGTATGCAATTTGGCTTTAGAGCAAATCATTCCACCGAAACTGCTACCTTGCACTTAATAGAACAAATTAAATCAAGACTTGACAAAGGAGGAGTAGTTTGTGCTGTATTTTTACATCTGCGTAAAGCATTCGACACAGTCAATCAGGATGTTTTAATATCAAAACTCTCTAAATTTAACTTCTCATCTAGAGCACTGGCATGGCATATTTATCTAATAGGATACAATGTGTTAAAGTTGGTGACACACTGTCCAGTAACATGAAGTGCACTGAAGTGTTAGGTCCCCTATTATTTAGCCTATATATTAATGATCTCCCTCACCAGTGTCATGATGTAGAACTACAAATGTATGCAGATGACACCATTGTGTACACACATGCAAAAACAGCTGAGTTAGCTGTTGCTAAGCGAACAATTGCATTGGAAAGGATCACACATTGGCTTGATCAATCATGTCTGAGTCTAAATGTGAACAAAACAGGTATGTTTTTTCTCTAAAACCATGGTACAACCTCCTAACACTGATATTTTCATCAAAGGTGAAAAGATTGACATAGTTACTGATTTTAAATATCTTGGTGTGACACTGGATCCAAATTTGAACTTAAAGAAACATGTTTTAAAAAATGATTAAAACCACCTAAGTACAACTTAGCAAATTTTAGACATATTAGAAACTGTCTCTCTTTGGACGCAGCCAAGATATTTATGGATACTATGATTCTTTCCCATATGTCTTATTGCATCTTGAGTCCTTGAGTCCAAACAAACTCTAAACTCTAAAAATCTACTAGAGATCAATCAGCTCTGTAACCACTGAGTCTAAACTTCATCTATGGTCTTCCCATTAGCACAGGTAATGTGCTGTGTAGTCAAGGATTTACATTCACCTATTCAGACACAGAGGCCCTTTAAGAAATATCTAAAACCATACCCAATGCTTGAGGCATTCAGTTACATCAATCCAATTCAATTCAATTCAATTCAATTCAATTCAATTCAATTCAATTCAATTTTATTTTTATTTATTTTATTTATTTATAAAGCGCAAAATCATAGCAAAAGTTATCTCAGGGCACTTCTCACATAGAGCAGGTCAAGACCATACTCTTTAATTTACAGAGACCCAACAATTCCCCATGAGCAAGCACTTGATGACAGCAGCAAGGAAAAACTCACCTTAATGGGAAGAAACCTCAAGAAGAACCAGGCTCTAGGTAGGCAGCCATCTGCCTTGACCGGTTGTGTTGAAGTGGTCAATTGTATCAAAAGCCACAGTAAGATCTAAAAGCAACAAAACAGATGTTTGGCTGTTGTCAGTTGCTAAAAGGATATCATTAGGAACTCAAAGAAGTGCTGTTAAACAGGGCCCATATTTATCAAGCATCTTTGAGCAAGAACTCAGTCCTGACCAGCCAGAAATTCTCAGAGTGATGTATTTTTGGTCCTAGGACTAGAAGGGAATAAAAGCATTTCATCAACTTGCAATTTAGGAAATCACTCCTGTCTCTTGCCAAGCTGCTAAACCTGAGTCGCTAGGAGATGGTGGTCTGAGATGTTTTGGGAATCCTTATGACAATGATATTATAGATTGTTTTGTGGCTGACTTGCTTGTGCGTGACGCAGAGGAAAACATGCTGTCTCCACAGAAACCTTAAAGATCCCCTCCAGACGTACATTAATACATATAATAACATTCTGTTGGGAACAACAATTTGTGTCTGATATGGTTTCCACAAAAAAAGTGTAATTACCATGTTAAAATCCTTAAAATGACATCCACTCTTTCTCCCTCAGTAAAAATCCATGATCTATAAATATGCAAATATATTTCTTTTCAGAGGTTTTCCTGCTGGACACACAGACATGGCCGAAAATATTGGTACCCTTCTACCTTTTTAAAAAAAAAAAAAAAAAAAAAATTTTCTCTGTATTAAGTTGAAACTGACAGAAGTATATGGTATCCATCATTCTTTATTTCACACTGAATATAACTGAAACTTTGCTTTTGATTTACAACTTAACATATTATGTTATGCAATAAAACAAATTAAAATGGCACCGCCAAAAATATTGTTACCCTAAACTTAATATTTTGTAGCACAGCTTTGGGAGGCAATAACTGCAGCGAAGCGCTTTCTGTAACTCTGAATAAGTTTTCTATATTTCTCCACTTGTAGTTTGGCCCATTCTTACTGAGCAAATTGCTCCAGTTCTCTCAGGTTTGATGAGTGCCATCTCCCAACTGTAAGTTTCAGCTCTTTCCACCAGTGCTCAATAGGATTCAGATCAGGACTCATAGCAGGCCACTTCAGAATGGTCTAAAATTTTCTTCTCATCCACTTGCTTTTTGGTGTATGTTTGGGGTAATTATCCTGCTGTAAGCCCCATGACCAGCAACCAAGACACAGCTTTCTGACACTGGGCTGCATGTTTCACTCCAAAATGCCTTGATAGTCTTCTGATTTCATTGTGCCCTGCACAGATTCAAGGCACCCAGTGCCTCAAGCAGTAAAGCAACCCCGAAACATCACTGAGCCTCCTCAATATTTCACGATAGGCATGGTGTCCTTTGCTTTGAAGGCTTCATTTTCTTCTTCTGTAAATATAGGGTTGGTGTGATTTACCAAGAAGCTCTAATTTTGTGTCTCCCCCTTAGAAGTGGGGTCTTCATGGGTCTTCTACCACGGAGCCCATTTTCATGGAGATAGTGATGGATGGTGCGACTTGAAACTATTGTTCCTTGAACTTGAAGATCAGCTTGGATCCATATTGAAGTTTTCCTTGGTTCTTTTTTCGACCATTTGAGCTCTGTTCAATCTCGGGCCAATTTTCCTCTTGCAACCACGTCCAGAGATGTTGGCTACAGTTCCATTGGCCTTAAACTTCTTAATAATATTGGCAACAGTGGTCACAGGAACATCAGGCTCTTTGGAGATGGTCTTGTAACCTTTACGTTGACCTTTATGTTGACGTTAAGCTATTACCTTTTTTCTAATGTCTTCAGACCACTCTCTAGTTTTCCTTCTGTTTTCCATGTTCAATGTGATGCACACAGTGGCAGCAGAGTGAGTAATTTTTCCTATGATACTAATTAAAACAGAATAGTCCGCTTAAAGTACCACTACAAATCAATTATTTTTTACAACTTCTAAAGGGTACCAATAATTTTGTCCAAGGCATTTTAGAATGTCTTTGTAGAACAAGCATGAATTAATTATTTTCACAACTTTTTCGTTCTGTTCCACTGCAAACCAAACATAGACATGCATTGATAATGAAATATCTTTTAATTTCAACACTGTTCAGGGTGCATGGTGCATTATTTTAATAAAATGCAAGGGTACCAATAATTTCAGCCATGTCTGTGAGATGTCTCTTACTTCACTGTAAAGTTCATTCTCAGTGTATGTGCAGTGGAGGCTTCAAGTGTCCACATCACACTTGTGTAAGTTGAATATTGGACCAGGATTGGCTCCAAACTAATTGCAATGTTACAAATCCTGCTCATAAACCCACCCCTAAAATTTAGATTTTCATTGACCACAGACAAACTTTCTGCTTTTCAGCAAGTTGTCAAAACAGCCTTCTAGTGTCAAACTCTGCATTTACATCATTGTTGTTTCACAACAAGAAACAAGAAGAAAAACATATTTTTGAGTGCATCTTTGCAACATCAATGAGTCTGTCACAACCTGCGATTTTGGCAGTCATAAATCAAATTTTGTTCACTCTTACAGCCCTCTCAGAAAGATAATACACATGACGAGGGCCCTGAGCTGGAGAGGAATAAAACTCTTAGTTGTTTCACCACAATCATTTTGCGCTGGCTTGATGTCGGCTGCATTATGAAGGATATCTCAACTTGATTACAGCAGGTAAAACCTAACATACTTCATCAGCCACCACAGTGGACTCTAGTGTATCATCCCACACTGCCACCTATTGGCCAGCTTTTGTAAGTGCAACACAAATTTCTCAAAACCAAGATGGTCGCTGGTCGGCCGGAAACGCTCAGCAGCTCAGGAATATCTTGCCAAGATATTGCTGCAAGGGTAGTAGACCCTTGCAGGTAAATAAAATTTTGTAATATCAAGTAACAACTAAGGAGTAATACAGTTGTTCAAATTACCAAGTATTGATTTTATGTTGTGAGAAAATGACGATTAATCATCTGTCCACTAATTTGGACATCATGCATCGCTGACTATATTTCAACTACAATTATACTATTACTGTGACTTTATTGTTCTTGAAAATACTTCATCTGCAGTAACTTTTTTGGCTGTAAATCAATTGATTTATATTATTAGAATGTAACTTGCAGTTTTAGGGGGCTAAGGATACTGAGGGAGCTGAGGATGCTGAGGATGCTGAGGGGGCTGAGGGGGTTAAAGATCCATGTGAAAAACTCCTTGAAAAATGCATGTTTAAAAAAAATGTTCAAAAAAGTTGAGATATTTTTTTTCATGCCGAAAGGGGAATAAAAATCCTGACTGAGGTTATCATAATTCATGCATGAAAGGGTTAAAACAGTTGAAGTTTTCTTGGTGGACATTAAACTTCCATTTTAAGAGTGTGCGCACACAAATTAGCCCCCCACTTCCCTACCCCTTTTCACCCCACAGTTCTCTGGTGGCAGTGTTCCATGTTAGCAGGCCTGGGGGAAGGAACTGAATTAGGCCTGTCTGTAATTGCCAGCGTTTCGCCACATAAATCAAGGAAATAAATATTGGCTGTTTGGGTTCCTCCAGGGGACGTCACTCTATTTCCTTACCCCATCACACCCCCATTCCTCCTCCCCATCCCCCTCCCTCTGCATGACTGCCTACCTTAGCAGGACCTCTCAGAAGTAATCGACTCAAGTGTTTTTTTATGTGGCTGCCCCGCCATTTGTTTATTGTGCAGCACTTCATGAGGATGCAGATTGGCTGCTCTACCAGAGCCTGAACCTTTATATCTAATATCCATTCTAGTGGATTTTACTCTCTGTCATCTCTCACTCTCTCTCTCTCTCTCTCTGCTTTATTGGCGTGAAAAGCCAGTGCTCTTAAAGCACTCATGAGTAGCACAAAATGGTGATTAACTTGGGCATATTAAATAGTAAATATTAACAATATGCAAACAATCTGACAGTTTAGAATTCCTCTTTGCTGTCATTAATCCGGGAATTGTGGCATAAATACACACAAGTATTAGCATTCCTTTTCTAATGAGATTTCATTTATTCTCTGCTAAATCTTCAATTCCTAAACATGTCTGACAGTGAGACATTCTGTTTGTGCTGTTTAAACTGAACCATCTCTTCAGTATCTGTCTTGCCATGAGTTTGTCTGAAGACCTTTTTTCTTCTGCAGGTATTATATCAACATTCCTTCACGTCCATCCTTTTGGTGCCAACCTTGAGTATCTGTGGTCGTACATACAGAGACTCGACGCAAAGGTGAACAAGGTCACACTGTTGTCTGCACTGCTATGATACTGTATCATTCAAATGTTTTGCTACACCTAGCAAGGTGTAGACCAGTGTGAGTTTCAATGCAAGTCCTTCAAAACTAAAACATGTCATACAACTTTTCTACTCTCATACAACTCTGAGTTTACTGAATCATATTTGTTCTCTAATTTAAAAAAAAAACATGTTCTTGGGAACAACTGGATATTTTGTTCACAGATGGATACAAAGAGTTCAATATTGAGATGGAATGTGAAATTGGTTTGGGCAATTGGTTTGGGCTATTCATAGACGTCATGTTTCGGAAAAAATTGGTCTGAAAGATGAGGCTTGAATGAATACAAAATATTGTTTACCTGAATTGAAAGTTGGATATTCAACTTTTAACTAATTGATGGCTTGAGATGATGTAAGATTATATGCTCTTTAACTAGGAGCTGTGCCATGGGTCAAGAAACACTCAGCTCTAAAGGCCTAAACACACCAGGGGCTTTTTTTTTCATGTGATTAATTTGCATGTCAATATGTTTTTTCACTTTCACACAGAACGCAATATTATAAGGCAAAAACGCAACATGATTTTTTTTCGTAACAAGGTCGATTTTTCTGAGTTTTCACACAGCAAATAAAAGCATCAATCAATCACAAAATGTAATCTGCACAGACAGCTGTTTATTGTGAAGGCCCACGTGCGGTATTGAATATCCTGCTGTATGTGTTTTGAACTTATTTACTGTATCTACATTGATTGATCAGCTCCCAGAGAGCCTGAGGTCCTCTTGGTAGGTGATTCCATAATTAGATTTGTTGAAGTCCCAAATGGAATCAGCTACTCTCTAGGGGTGTAACTGGACGTTATGGTTTGGTGCATGCAGTCATACGAAGAATACCCTCCATGACTCAAACAATTACTGTCAAAATAGTTTAATAATCCACTTACTCTGATGTGTGGAACAATAATTCTAGAGCGTGAGTTCCACTCAGAAGGTTTTGGCAGCGGACCACTTAGATGTAGCCTGGTTACTCTATAGTGTCGCTGCTGTCAGAATGATAAACTAGAGACCCATAACACTGACCAAGTGCAACACTATTATTAAAATATGCACGTTATCTCCATAGTGAAATGATACCACGTCTCCCCGTCCCCCTCCCCTTTCTGTGACGGTCGGCTTTTCACTCCACCTTTGAATGAAGCTCTTCAAACGATAAACACACTACTTGCCCCCACGATCAATGACTGCCACCTGACTGCCCTCACTATTATTGTGCAAGTCAGCACAAATGACACTAGGATCAAACAGTCTGTTTGACTACAGCAGGACTTTGAGACACTGGCAGAAATGATTGAGAGCCTCGAAAAAATATTCATTTTTTCTGGTCCCATTCCTACACTGAGGAAATCCTGTGAGAATTTCAGCCACATTTTCGGCGTGCATCATTGGCTTCTCAATTTCTGTGTTGCTACTAGTCTTGGTTTTTATCAACAAGCAAGATAATCTCCATTTTAACTGCAAGGGAAGATGACTGTTAAATGCAAACATCACTTACAGTTTGCAAGCCAGTAGGGAGTATGGGACACAATAGTTACACACACTCTGCTCCAGATATATATATCAATCCCCTATCCCTTCCTTTTCAAACCCCAGCTTTCACTATACCGGTTCTCACAGGTATGATACCCTCTGTTAATAACTCTAACCAAATGGTTAATCAGGAGGATCAGTTCTGTTATCTCCAGCCAACACAGCTGCTCCTCAACCTATGAGTCTCACCATGCCTGTTAATTTAGCCCTAAATGCAAGACCTTTGTTTTCAGTGATTTTATTACAACCTGCAATTTGGATTTTTTTTTTTTTTTTGGAGACCTCATTTAGCGGTGACAGCAGTTCTTTGCTGAGCTCACTCTTGCAAGGCAATATCATTAGTTTTGCGGGTGTTTGGTCATAAACCAAAGCATGAGACACATTAAAATATTGACCTGACGATGACACTAGATGAAAAGTCAGAGGATCACCAAAGTTATTACAATTCATCCTGAATGTGTGTACCAAATTTCATGACAATCCATCCAGTAGCTTCAGTCTGGACCAAAATTGGCAGTTGACATCGCCAACAACATTGCAGCCATTAAGCCATGCCACTAGCAACATAATACTATGTTTAGAAAATGCTTTACATAAAAATGTGAAATTCTGTAAAATATAATCATATTATTGAGGATATTAAAGAGTTCTAATGCATCCTATTGTTGGATTATATTTACAAATGTAAACATCCTAATCCTAATCCCCCTGTAATGAGTATAAAATGGAGCTCATAGCAAAGGTTCAGACTGAAACATTAGTCCATGGGGCTGCTGCTAACTGATTTCATAGGCCTCTGCACAGCACTGCAAGCTGAAACACACCAGGCTTCACCCATGTTAGTTAATTTGAGACACTGCTGCTACTAACTTGTCATACTTTATGTGCAAATATACACTGATTGTTTTTGGTTTCTAATTGATTCATAGGAAGGAAAATATTTGGATTTGATTTTTTTTTATTTGAGCAGACTGGTTTGAATTGATTTCATTTTGATTTAATGTCTCCAAGCACCTCAGGATTGTTAAGATATTGTGTTATATTTAAAATTATTTAAAATAAAATTGAAAAATATTGTCAAAAAATATGGAATTGTCTTGATTGCTGCATTAAGATACTGACCGACATATCTTACAGTAGATAACACTTTCCTGTGATAACCACAGCTTGATGTTTTCATATAATTCTATACTAAGTAAACAGAAAAAATAATGAGGAAAAAGCACATGAACTGCAGATTATTCACCAGATTCCCTCTAAGTGAGTAAAAAGTAAATGGGAACAAGCACCATTGAATGGAGCCAATGCACCAAATTCAAAAGTAAACTAATGGAGGATAGTTTTTTGCTTAGTAAAGGTTTCTCTCAAAGCATGGTCAATTAAAAATCACTTAAAATGTACTGCTTTTCTTTCTGTATTATTACATTTTCATCTCCTTTCCTGTCCTCTCACTCTACCTCTCCATGTCTCTGCTGTCTCTCACGTCCTCGGTCAGGTATCAGCGGGGGAGCTGGAGCGTCTGATGGTCCGTCTACCCAGTATGTTCAGGCAGGAGCTGAGTGGTGTTGGTGCAACACTGGAGAAACGGTGGAAATTCTGTGGATTCGACAGCCTCAGTTCCGCGTGACACAGGGAGAACGCACACACACCTTGGGGAAACACATTAACATGAACTTTTAATCTATGTGTGTGTGCGCTTCCTTCCATCCAATATCGTGTTGGAAATGGAAGTATGTTCCAATCATGTTGGAAATATAGCAGTGCATCAGATGATGATACTCTCTAAAGCAGACACTGGAAACTGTTGAGGAGGCGGATGTTCAGGCATCGGAAAGGAGGAAATCCCAAATCAAAAGTCACTTCCTGATATTGGATTGAGGTGATATAACTGAGAATTGCTGATTACAGATATTTATCACAATGAGGGGGACAGCAACAGGACCCAACACTTCACAGGCAGAATACATCAGACCAGATCACACTTCACTTTGTTCATGTTGAGGGGATCTCCAAACCTGAGTCTCTTTGCTTTGAACTGAATCATGGTCCTTGGTTATCTTGTCGGTGCAGCACCCCAAATCAACAGAAAGAACAAGTAAAAGTTAAACCAAACTTGCTCCTTGGTGCCATTTACGCAATGGGTTACAAAGCAAAATTTCAAGCCAAACAATACATTTATCGACAAAATGGGAACATTCATTTCCTTCTATGTACAGAAAGTAGGTGGTCAAGGTTTGTGCAGTGCACACATCCTCACATCCTCCCTCCTCATGATACTCTGAGCATTGGTTTGGAAATGTATTTAAAAACCTCCATCCCAGTGGTGAAACAAACCAACTAAAGCAGCAACAACTCAAAACTTTTTATAGGAACTTTTAATACTGTGTCATCTGATAAAATGAAGACTCCTGGTTGCTGAGAAAAAACATTAAAACATATCTGATACCTTCACATAAAAAATAACAAATCAATCACAAGTATGCATAGGGCTCTATTTTCATGCCTGTGCTTGCGCTGGTGACATTGCATTTTTCCTCTCCTGAGATAGTGTGGTATTATGCTAGCTCCATGCATCGCAGTAGGAGGGCTGTAGAGGGTGTGTCATTGCCAGTCCAGCAGAATCAGGACTGCTCTTTTAACTTTGGTTGTTAAATGTTATAGTGGTGTGTCCCAAAACCAACTAATTTGTGGACTGTAAACAGGATCATTACAGAATAATTGCTAGCAAAGTAAATGATTAAATAGGCAACAGGTCCATTCTCAGCTAATCAGTAATTATTGTTGTATGCAAACAATCAAATGTAATTGAATGAAACCTTTTTTTCAAAAAGTAATACACAAAATAGGAAATAGGCTACAACGTACCCAACACTTTGACCCAATTTTTAATTTTACTTGTATTTTATTTATTGCATTACTTTAGTATTTAAAGTTATAATCCTGCAGATTTTCATTAACCCCATTTTGAAAGTATTTATGCCAGCAATAGCAATTAAATGTATTAACATTCTGTCATTACCTCTCTATATAGTAGTTTTCATTATGAGTGGTGTAGTCTGTCATTCCCTTACGGGATTCAAATGGCCTTCACACACAAGGGATTAACGGGAACTGATGCAGCACAATGCCAAATAAAACCGCACACATTATATACACTTTATGCAAAGAAAACATGGTGACTGCCAGACCTTCAGCATGTCCAGAAACATGAATTCAACTTTAAAAGTGCTATTGGCAGCATAACTGAGCTGCTGTATTCATACTTTCAACTACATCCCAGACAATAATAACTCATTCTAATAATAGATAACAGCTTCCCAAGCTGTCTGCACATCATGATGGAGAGAGCTTTGTGTTTGTAGGGGATGAAGGTAATGAATGTGATTGGTCATTGTTGTCACAGCCTGTTACACACCCACTTATTATGTAGAGTATTTTTTTTTATTTATCCTGAAAACCATTTCTAATTGGAGATAGTTTTGGAGTTGCTGTGTAAACACAATGGGTTAAACATGAGACTCTTTTTAGTTCTGGACTTGATGTGTAACAGCTCTAATGGAGGAAACCTCTCCAAGGTTTGAATTATCCTGACTAGCTAGGTGTGAGAATACCCCAGGCCCGCTGTCTCATTTGCTTCCTGCTCAGGCCTCCTTCAGAGATCATGGACATAAGGGTGAAAAAGGACAATATTTGAGAAATATAAGGATGATGGAATTAAGAGAGAGAAAAGAGAGAATAGGCATTTTGTAAATTATGACACAAAGAAGAGTAGTAATTTCAATCATTCCACTTAATTTATTTCATTATACTGTATGAAGAAGCTGTTCACTGATGGCAGCAGACTGGAATGTCTTACATACTGTCTTTAAGTATGATGAAATGAAAAAAAGTTGTTTTTTTTAAATATACTTCTCAGTGTTTATAACAATGTTTTTTTCCTGTTGAATGGAGATGCAGAAGCTTAGAGTGCAGACGAAGAGAGAGGTGAGCTGTGTGACAGAGTGAGGCTGGAGAAACAGAAAATGGGAATGGGGGATGAAAAGGAGGAGATGCCACAGATTGTCCTGTTTTGTTGGTATCAGCTTAATGTTCTCATTTTTGTGTTTCCAAAGACCACAATGCTGTACATGTATAATTAAAAATGATAATTATGTAATTTTGTATTACTCTTCCAAAACAAACATAGAGGATTAATTGTTTTTTGTGTGTTTGTCCCACTTAAATAAAGGTTTCAAACATCACAATAATTCCACATTTACACAGCTGTTCAAAACCAGGGAGCTACTTCTGATGTTACACAGCTATAATAGACACATCTATTGAAAAGTGTGTGTGTGTGTGTGTGTGTGTGTGTGTGTGTGTGTGTGTGTGTGTGTGTGCGTGTGCGTGCGCGCGTGCGTGTGTGCGTGTTTGTGTGTTTGCGCCTCCTTGCAGTTGGATATCTACATTTTCCATTTCCATTTATTCATTTAGCAGATGTTTCTGTCCAAAGTGATGTACAAATGAGGAACAATGAGGTACAAGCTACAGCAGATCAAGGAGAAGCCTTCAAGAATTAATGTCTCAAGATTCATGTTCTACCTGACACAAGTGCCACAGGCTTGTAGAGGCTTGAAGTAACATATTCAAGCCTAGCAGAAAACTTTTTTTCTGAGAGGGATGGAGAGATGGAGAATGAGAATGTTCTGCTAATAAGTATATAGGATGAAAGTGAAAGTACTCTCAGGAGAGGCAGGTTGGAAGCATTTACATTCCAGTTTGGTAATAATAAGGTAATAGTGGGGTGATATTTTGATAATAAGGAGGCAATAATAATGTAATGGTAACTAACAAGTGATTGATAGTTAGACTTGATTAGACTTAAAAGCAGAAATTATGCAGAAACACATCTAAAGATGCAAAATGCTTAACTACATATTTCTTCTTAATTTCATGGTGATATTAGATTAAACCAACACCAACAGGCACAGTAATTACCTGGAAACACACCTGGTAGTTTCTGTGTAACAGCCATGAATCAGTGCTGCAAAATGCATACCCAACCTTTCATGTTATAGAAGATATAAAAAGGTGTATTTTCTTTAGCACCAAAATACCATAAAAAAAACATGTATGAACATGTTTCAAAGGCTTTGCTTTGAAGTTTGATGAGTAAAATATGTACATTAGAAGCACACAATTCTTGTTAATTCATCAACAACATATCATGTTGTGTTTAGTTAAAAGTTGTAGGGTTAGGCCTACCACAAGTGTTTCCAGGTAATTACTATGCCTCTTGGTGTTGGTTTAATCTAATATCACCATGAAATTAAGTAGAAATATGTAATTATTCATTTTGCAGCACATATTCATGGCTATTACAAAGAAACTACTAGGTGTGTTTCCAGGTAACAAATGATAGCATTAAACGAATATTTTGTACAGTATTTACTAAAAACAAAAGGGAATGTTTGGAACAAAAAGGACGAGGAATCTCAGCACTACAATCTGGTAATTACCAATTTTGGTAGTAGCCCATAATATTTTGAAAATATGAACCATGTTACCTAATAATTATCAGGTGATTACCTTATTAATTAATGTCACCATATTACCATTTTAAATAAAAATATGACATAATCTTATTATTAGTAGATTACCATAGCACACTAGTGATTTTTGAAGACAGAGAGAGATTCTGCTGATGGAATGGAGTTTGGCAACTATTTAAGAAAATCTAGGGCAGACTGTGCCGTCTATGAGCCTTAAAACATGAGCCTGTAGTTCCTTACAGTGTGTTGAGACTGAATGGGAAGAAAATTTTAGATGTGGGCTGACTGCATACAAAGATAATGGAGAAACACAAGCAGGTGCAGATAGACAATTATGTGGCACAAATTGAGGCTGGGACACACCAACTCAAATGTTTCAACTTTATCTAAAAATTTGAGATTTAGCGCCTTAGGCTCTGTAACTCCAGTTACAGAGACATGGAAAACGAGAATAAAATAAGATAAACACAATACAGCTACAGCTCACATCTATGCAGCTGGTACATTGTGTCTCTTATGAATAAATAAGTTCTGCAAAATCATTTCCAATACCTAAAAGAGGTCAGAGATGAGGTAGGCTGGTGATAGTTGAGACTTATCAAGTTTCAGTAGGCTGAAACTTATTCTAGTAAATACTTTTGCACAAAAAATGGATAGTCATCTTTTTTTTTTTTTTGAAGTCAAGAGAATAACCTTCATGATATGCGTTACTGCCCCATCATTCTGGATGGGAATTAAAACAAGTAGGCTACCCAACTAAGTGTTAACCATAGAAGGAAAGTGTTTCTCTCCTCTATGGATATCTGGAACATGATCCACTCAGTTCACTTAGCTGAGCTTTACTAGAAAATTAATTCTTTTTAATTTCTAAGTCTTTACTTAAGCCACTTCTTGTTGCTGAGTTTTAATTTCTGTTCATTCACTTGTTGCATTGGGAATGCTGCAATTCTGGGGGGGTAACTAGAGGATGCAGGTTAATGAATCTTTAATACTAGTCAAAAGTTTGAAAGAGGCAATCAGGGTATAATTAAAATTTTAAATGGAGACAAATGTTCCCACAGCACCATCTGCTGGCACTGTCTGAAAAGCTGTGAAACTGAGGGATTTGACAATATATCAAGTATAAAGAAAAGAACCTCAATAAAGCCTGTTGAATAGAAAAAGCAGATAAAGAAGGAAGTGTAACAAAACATATTTTGAATCTGGTGACAAAGCTGGCAAGATATTGGCTAGATAAATTAAACAGAGACTCAACCACTGCTGTGCTACAGACCCGATAAGGGGAAACCTAACGATATTAATAATGAAGCATTTAAAGTCTTTCATATGTATTTCCTTTTTCCAATTCATGATAATCATTTTATTAATCAGAACTGACATTATCGCTTTATGAGACATTATTATGAGACACATTATTTGTAATTACTTCTGACATCATGTTTTGGACACTGGCATATCAATTTCAAAACATTAACACTGTGAATTCCATCATTTCTTCAATTAAACCTTGTGACATTTATTAAAACAGCATCAGTTGTTCATTAACATATTCAGTTTATAGTGTTGTGTTTTGTAGGCAGCTGTCAGAACTAATAAATGGAATGTGTCATATTAGTTTGCATTATTAAATTACAGACAAGAACATCTTGTCCGAGTGCTAACTGTAACATTCCCACTGCTGCTGTTTGTCCACAAGTTTAAGCAGCAAGCCAAAATATTTTTCATATGGCTGCTTCTGTTTCCCCCAGGCCTGAGAGAAGAATGAATCCAATTTCACATTTTTGGGCAGCACATTACTATTTATACACCTTTTCCTGAACAGGGAACATGCATAATCATACAGTAGCCTGTGCAGAAGAGGAAGGACCAGAATTGGAGGATGGCTTGCTGCAGTATTTACGTCTATGTTAGGTTTACTGTGTCAGCAGGCTTTTCTCTCTCTGTGGGCCCCTCACTGTTCATGTCACGATTTGTACACAACAGCTGGCGGGAGCTCCATTCCCCACATTTTGTTTCACTGTTGGTTTATACAGCAGCATAACACTTTTGTATTGTCATTTGATATCCATATAATTTCTCCATTAATTGTTTGTCTTTTGGTGGAAGAAGTCAATACGGAAGTTGTACTGTAATGTAATTTGTACAATCTGCCTCAAATCAGATCCACCTAAAATTTGGTCAGCTGATGCTAAATACTGAAACTCATTCACTCACTCACTGAAATTCATCAAATGATGAAAACTTAAAAGTTTCAGTATTTAGCATTATCAAGGTGCTGTTTGATGCTGTTTCCATGGGGCATGCTGACTGATTGCGCCACAAAGACCTGTACACTTAAACCACTCTTGTTGTGATCATCAAAAAAACATTGTGAAATGTTTTAGTGAAAATCTTTATAAAATCAGTGTTTTTGTATGATTTTGGGCTAGATGTGATTAAAGACGACTAATTTCTGCACCATGACAGTGGAAGCCCTTTTTCTGGTGGGATGATTCCAAAACACTCTTTTTAAGGGACAAGAAGTGGGAAACAGGCAGAAGTGAAAGAAAAAGGTAATTTTCTGTATATCTTGGAACTCTTCATGGACTCAGTGTTTTTCTGTGATTCTGGGCTAGGTCTGAGAAACCACTAATTTTATCACCATGAAAGTGGGAAGCTGTTTTACTAAGGAGTACCTCTCAGAACAGTGTTTTTATAAAAGAAACAGAAATGACGTCAAAATGTTTTTGTCTGAAACTGTTCACAGAACCGTTGTTTCTGTATACCTCTGGGCTAGATCTGATCAGAAAACACTAATTTTTCCACCATGGAAAGGTGTTTTGCTAAGGAGAACCTCTCAGAAACTGTTTTTATAAAAGAAACAGTGGGAAAAGGACAGAAGTGAGGACAAAATGTTTTTATCTATTTATACTGATTCTTTTTATAAAGTCTGTGCTTTTCTATGATTCTGGGCTAGATCTGATGAGAAACCACTAATCTTTCCACCATGAAAGTGGAAAGGTGTTTTGTGAAGGCAATGCCCCTAAAACACTGCTTTTCCGGAAGAAACAGTGGAAAAAAGGACAGAAGTAAAGCCAAAAGGTTTTTGTCTGTCCATACTGAAACTCTATAGAATCAGTGTTTCTCTATGATTCTGGGATAGATCTGATGACAAACCACTAATTTAATCATCATGAAAGTGGAAATGAGTTTTGCTGAGGCCATGATCCTAAAACACTGCTTTTACAGAAGAAACAGTGGGAAAAGGACAGAAGTGAAGACAAATTGTTTTTTACCTGTCTTTACTGAAACTCTTCATATAATCATTATTTCTCTGTAATTATGGGCTAGGTCTGATCAGAAAACACACATTTTTCCACCATGAAAGTGGAAATGTGTGTCCTCTGACTTTTCCTCCAGAACACCAGAAGGTCAAAGTTTTCTCTTGTTCAGTGAATAATCTCAAAATCTACTCTATAAATTTACTAAATGTCAACTGTAATTTGTGTTTAGTGCTAATTAGCATATGTTAGCATGCTAACATCAAAATAAGATGATGGACGTGTTAAATATTACACTTGCCAAACATTAGCATGGTGCTACCATGCACCAACTACTCCTCCTTTGTCAAGTCTTGATTTAATTTGCTCTATTAATTGCAGGGTAGCAGTTTCAGTGGAATGATTTGTTCTAAGGCCAAATATCATACAATGTAGACCAAAATTGCTTGTATTAAGAAATGTTGTCAGTTGTTTAATGACAACTTTCTCAGCAACCTCTGAGAGTAGCATGCTGGCGTTAGCGTTTTGTTTAGCCTCCGGAGCCTCCTTCTTCCTGTTTAAGTGAACTATCAAGTAAAAAACACAATACCCAAGAAAATGTGAACAAATCAATTTATTTCAGTTCAAAGGTGAAATCATCTCCTGATGAAAAAGTTATTTTTTATTTTCTAGGTGAAAGAATACATACATCAAATGAAGTCAGACAGAAAGACAGACAGTGGTATTAAATATAAAACAAAGTTAAACCCTCCCAAACACAACAAACTGACAGTAGCAGGGCTGGCTCCAAATCACTCTATTCAATCAGGTCAAAATAAGCTACAGACATTTCTAGATCTTTTGTATAATCACTCAGGAGAAATAGTTCAAATGTGGTCCTGTAAATGTAAATGTATAACTGTCATCCTGAGAATACAGTCATATCCAAGCAATTAAGAAGTGACCACAAATACTCAAATGAAATGCAATTTTTGTGAACAATTGAACTAACTGAGGTGAGAGTGAGCTGCCATCAGCCTTGCTGAACCCTGGCAGCAAGAGAAACCATGATACTAGTCTAGTTTAAACACCAATGTCCTTGGAAAAATCTTTATAAAATATTTTAACAGTGCAGTAAGCCACTCTGTCATGACTATATCTACCTCATCAGATTTGAGACAACAGGTACTACTGACTACCATCAGTGCTCATACTGACACAATCTCACATTTGTCACCTTCACTAAATGGAGCAGACCTAAAGGAACAGTTTGACATTTTAGGAAATACCCCTATCTTCCTTCTTTGGTGTGTTAGATGAAAGAACTGATACCACTATCATGCCTGTATGGTAAATATGAAGCTACAGCTAGCAGTTGGTTAACTTGGCTTAGTATAAATACTGGGAATCGGATGCCTAACTGACTGCCTGGTAACCTCACAATGATGACAAAACTCCAGGAAATCACAGTGCCTGAACAAGTAATTCAGCACAAATCTCCCCATAAACCCATGTGCTTTTCAGTTCATGTATGGATTAAACAATAAGATATACTGTAATGTGAGAATTAGTGAGTTGCAGGTGCTGGAGTTGGATTTTCTTACATTTGAACAGAGCTAGGTTATCTGTTTTCCCTGTTTCTAGTCTGTATGCTAAGCTACGTGAGAGTGGTATAAATGTTCTCATCTAACTCTCAGCAAGAAAGTGAATTACCATATTTCCCAAAATGTCAAACTATTTATTTAACATGTTCACATTGGAAGCAACAGAAAGAGCTGTATATGTGATACATCTGATACTGTTAATAACCTTTCAGCCAAATGACTTCAAGTGTGAACATCCTATTGTTTGGGGGTCCAAAAAAGAAAACTTAAGTTAATTTTCCTCCATTAGAGACACAACAACTAAGTGTAAAAAAAAGATAGAAAATGAACTTAGTTTTCTGACCTTGTGCATGTGAACACTGGGTTCATATCTGCTGTAATTATTGTATGTGATACCAATGTACCACCAGTAGCACTAGTGCATTCCCAACTTCTGCTGCTGAAATCAAGAGCTTGCTATCAAAATAATGATGGTAGTAGTGACATCTAGTGGCAGCAGAGGATATTTGGAGAGATGGCAAACATGAAAGCAGTGGATAAGAAACCAGTGAAAGAGAACAATGTACAGTATAATGTGCTAACCAAAGTGTTCCTGTGGAGTTATTTCATAGTGATTGTTAATTGGATTAATATATTTCCAATGCAAGCCCAATATGGGTAAATTCAAAGCAAAGTTTTTTTTTTCTTTTGTAAAAATATTCTCACACACGCACAGACTTACTAACTCACTGACTCAAAAATAAAACAGCAACTTGCTCTACTTTGCAATTTTATTTTCAGCAAAGCTGCCAGTCACAACTGAAGTCTGAGGAAAAATACTATTTAAAAAATCATGGCAAGTGGAAGGTCATGTTTGACTTTTTGCTTAGTGCTGCTCCCCCTCAGTTACTAAGCCTGTGAAGCTTTCCTTTCCAACAAGACACAGACTGTATGCTGTTTACAGAGGTGGAAGATTTAGCATCAACATTCTTACTCATTTTTAATCAATGGGTTGATTAATTGATTTGATTTCAGACAGATGTACACAAAAGCAGTTTATCATTTCCAGCCAGGAATTGATTTTGCTGAAAGGACAACTGTCGGTAGCGGTTTTTAATCATCAAAATGATTAAAATGATGTTTGTTGTATAAATTGGTTGGGGGAAAAAAAACCTATCTGGTTAACTTGCTTTAAACTGATAGTGGTATCCTTTTAAATCTTGTAAAAGGGGAGCATTTGATGGCTTCATGCATGATATCCAGCTAACAGATTGAGGCTAAAATTAACAGGTCCCAGACTAAAAATCAGCATCCTCAGATCAGACTGGTATTTTGTTCAAACTTAACCCTGTTTGGCTGCTACGCTTTGCATCTTTAAAGGTATACTGTGTAGGATTTGTTGGTTGCCATTTGTAAACACAACATTAAAAGTTCGACCCTCCTCCCCGTCTCAACGACACTAGCAGAGCACTCTCTCTCTGCACCCTCTCTGCTTTGCGTGTGTGTGTGTGTTTGTGTGTGTAGCTCAGCCCCACCCCTGGTCAAACAGACACAGACAGAGAGCAGAGTAGAGAGACAGAGAAGCAAAACATCCCAATCTTCACTCCATTAGCCCCCGTCAAAGTGGACAAAGTGCATGTGGTTTGCATTCATTGTGATTATTATGTAGGCTACAATGTGAAATTTCTGCAGTGGTGTTCATGATGTAGCAGTGCTGCTGCACCGCTGTTGAAAGCATTTAGGGGAAACAATGAAGCACATACAAAAACACAGTGATGTAACCCGGTCCACGTCCCGACCTCACCCTGTGAGCTGTTATTGGCTGAGGGCCAGACACCCACTGCCCAAAGATTGATGCCCAAAAATGTCCCGAACACAGCAAAATAACAAGAAAATATAGGCAGAGTCCCTGCAGATTAATGCACCACCACACTTCTACTGGGTCATAAGTGACGATTGAGAGGGATTACTTCTGTATGAGTCCATACATTGTTTTTTTAGGAAAATCCTACACAGTATGCTGTTAACATTAAAGGAGAAAAAGCTTTTAGGATGAGGACTAACTGATGTGCTTTAAAAATGTAACTGCATCTCAGGTAACATTGGCTGGGGCTGCTTGAGTGTAAACTTCCCCAAATTCGATTAAGTGTAGGACAGAGCTGCTAACATTAGCCTAAACTCTGATAGCATCCAGAACCGGCTTCCACACAGTGAGCAAATACTATACAGTAGATGTGTTAGCTGTGAATGGCTTTTTTAACCTGTAACCCCACAAACTAATGTAGTTTGCTAATGAAATGGTCTTGGCTGTGGAAATAAGATTCAGTTTCTGCTATTTAGCTGAACATGCTAAAGATTGCAACTTATCCTGAGAACAGACCAACACACTGTTTAATCCATTCCTTATTATACTCTTGTATTTGTAATTTTGGAAGGCTAATAAAGGGGAAAAAACTAAACTCTTTCTTCTCTTACTACAGGCCAGCTGTGCCTAGTTATGGTTACTAACTAAGCTATGATTGGACAATCACTGTTTGGGGGAGGGGTTTCGCGAACGGTTGATTCTGCAAGGTAAATTATAATCTCATCACTTGCATTGATTTTCAAACCAAACATTATCTGAATAAAAACCAAACACTGCAAAACCCTACCTTGATTGTGTTGAAATGAGCTGGGCACACACTTAAAGAAAACACTAAAAAAAGAAACCAGCATCCCAAAGTAGCGCAGTAATGACTCTTAAGTGATGATTTTCTATTAAACTAAATCATCTGAGAAGTTCAAACCTTCCACCCCCACACACAGCAGGAAGGGAAAATATATAAGGGTAAATATATTACTGTAACACTTCTTATACCATAGCAAACTAAACCATCTTTATCAAAAAATAGAGACCCGAATGCAGCTGATCAGCCATTTCCCATTCCACTTATTACTGACTGTTCAATGTTCAAATTTCATATTGCTGCATCATTGCTGTCTGTCTCGTAGATGATCACATATGATCAAATATGGAAATCGACAACACAATTCATCTCATCACTCCAACATGGCCATCCTTTCACCAGGATGAAGACTTGAAGGCCATCATGTACCCACAATTCTCTGGTTCATTATCTCATTTGTATTTATGACTATTTTATCCACCTTGCCACTCAACTTAGCCAGGATGGTAGTTTGTTTTTTGTTTTCATGGTATATTTTTTATTATTTAAACTTTCATTTGCAAAATCATTTCATCCATGTTCTGCTTTTTCTTGTTTTGTTAATACTGTGTGAGTCCAGATCAATGTCCTTTCTAAACCCAAGGGGGCCCACTTAAGGAGTTTCACAATTCACTGTTCTTTATAAATTCTTTTAGAAGACAGTGTTGCTGATTCAGGGCAGACTAGTAATGACAGAAGTTGAAAAATGACTTGAATGTATCAGCAGTTCTGGACGTACAAGGCAACAAGCACCCACAGCTCATTAATCATTTTAAGTTTAAACAAAAAAAAGTGCAAATTTAATATCAGGCCAAGCTCTACCAGCACTCATGCAGACAAAAGCCTCTTATGTCATACACTATTAACAAAAAGATTTTCAATGTTTTGACCCATGAAGTATTGACGGTCACTGTGGTAGAGGAACAGTTTGACATTTTGGGACCTATTCTTGCTGAGAATTAGATGACAAGATTGATACCACTCTCATGTATGAATGCTAAATATGAAATTACATGCTAATGCATGAGCTTTAAAAGTTCCGGTAGGTGGAATCTGTTACTTTTGGGTAGAGCCAGGTTAGCTATTTCCAGTCTTTATGCTAATCTAAGCTAACAGGCTGCTGGCTGTAGATTAATATTTAACACATAGTAATGCAAGTGGTATCAATCCTCTCATCTAACTCTTAGCAAGAAAGCAAAAAATGCATTTCCCAAAATGTGGAACTATTGCCTAAACTTAAGACTTGAGTAAGCATTAAAAAGAATACTTGAGCTATGATGATTTGTTCTGACCAGTGAGCTTCTCTTTTGGCACAAACACAACTTGGCAGGTAAAAACAAAATCATTATTAAAAATTTTACCAGTACCATTATCTGCCATTCAACAGTGAATACAGTGAAATTCTCTCAAATCCATCCTCAACGGCCATTTTACCCTGAATTTTCCTTTCTATTCTCTACAACAGACCAGATCAGTTCCTCAGAGTTTGACCTCTAGGCATCAGTGTTGCCGTTCTCCTCTGGCTGAAGCTGCTCCTTCTCAGTGCAGTCTTCTTGTGGGGGGCGGACCCGTTTAAAGAAACCCAACTGAAAGAGAAGAGAAGAAGAAGGGAGGGAATGATAATTACTATTACATTTAGTGCTGGAGCTGATGCAGTTAGCCTGACCAACCTGTAAACATTTTAAAGGATACTCCAGCAATTTCATGTTTCACATCCATAAAGTTTGGGGAATGGTGAGAGGCAGATTTTAAAAAAGATCAAGATATCTTGACCTTTATTGGCGGGGGGGACATGCATGCGCTAAGGAAAACTCGGTAGAGAGTCAGCAGCCATACCTTTCTCCGTTCTCTGTTTAGCGTTGTTAGGGTAGGCTCCCATGGTTGCTAACTTTGGGGCTAACCCCCTTCACTTTTCAGGCAGTTGGGGAAACAGACAAGACTTTTCTTGGTCTTGAAAGGCTGCAGCGTTTATTAACTGATACACTGTAGCCTGTACTGTACATTTACTGCCAGATTGACAACTTAATGGTAACATTTTCCTCTGTTCTGCTCACATTCACTGTCACTTTTCCGCTGCTCATTTTCTCCACTCGCTCAACCACACACTTGCTACACACGCACTGCCCTATTCATTAAAAGAGCTACACTACAAGAGTTTCCCAGACAACAACAAAGAGGTTGACTCATGTTTCCGAACAGCACTGCACAGAGGCCTGGGATGCATGGGAAATAAAGGTCCAGATAGGGAACACTGGTGTTCTATTTGATGTGTGATTGTTATTCTACGATTGTTAAATCCTGTTTATAGAAGGAAACTTCTTTACTTAAGTGAAATGTTGAAAAGTGGATTATTACAGGTGAAATGTGTATATTTCCACAGAGCTTAATTTCAGTTTTATTTTGCTCAACGGCATTTCTCTTTTTCATTAATTCCTTCCATCCAAATCAAACACCAGTCATCAACAGTAAATACTTAGAACAACAGGATGACTGTTTTAAATGTAGACTTTGTTTTTTAATTCGTCGGCTCTAATTTTCCTAATCTTCATGGTCTTGAGTTGTGGTTAAAAGATGGAGTTTAAAGGACTGGTGCGTAGGATTTAATGGCACCTAGCGGTGAGTTTGCAGATTGCAACCAACTAATTACCCTTCGCTCTCCACCTCCCCTCCAAGTGTGTAGGAGAACCTACGGTGGCCACGAAACTAAAAACGAAAAACACAAAAGGCCCTCCTCTAGAGCCAGTGTTTGGTTTGTCTGTTCTGGGCTACTGTCAAAACATGGCGGTGCAACATGGCGTCCTCCGTGGAAGAGGACCTGCTCCCTTTGTAGATATAAAGAGCTCATTCTAAGGTAACAAAAATGGAACAATTCTTATTTTCACACTAATTATACACTAATTAAGACATATTCATGAATATTATATAACGTTTCTGTCAGGTCCGTTCTGCTAGATGCCACTAAATTCTATACACTGTAACTTTAAAAGAAAGAAATGAAAAACAACCTTAAAAACTTCAGTTTAACAAACAGTAACACCAAGATGGAAACTGTAAATCTGTGTAAATCTCATTCTTCTCAGGTGTCAGTGTTTGTTCCTCACCTTATACATGATGAAGATGAGCAGTGCCAGCAGCAGCAGTCCTGCCAGTACAGCCAGAGCCACCACCCAGCCTGGTACTGGCTGGGGAATCTCTACCACCCACATCACTGATACACTCACCTGCAACACAAAAACACTTTTTACCCAGAGTGACTTGCAATAACAGAAGTTAATAAGTCCTTATATCATTTTCATGAAAAAACAACATGCTATACATTTATCATGCAACTTTTTATGAATGATCTTTAAATAACCAACTGGACTTCTGGCTAAACAAGCAGTTTCAAAGAAGAGCAGGATTAGAGCCAAAAATAATCAGTTATTAAAATGGGGGCAGAGTTAAGTATCACCAGGAAAAGACTAGCAACGAAGGCAGGCTTCATATTATGAAGCCTGTCACTGTTATGTAAGTCTTGCATGCTAGCTCTAGTCAGTCACAATGGTTATTTGAGGTTCTTTCCATTTTCTCTGTACTCGACTGTTATGGACAGAATTTCATTCAATAAAGAGCTACTGAAGAGGGAAAAGCTTGCCTAGCTAGTTAGCAGACTCCCTAGCTCTGTTGGAACAGTTACTGAAGAGGGGGGGAAAAAAGCTCTGCAAACTCAATAGTTTGGTTGCTCATGGCACAATAGGTTCAGACAATTTACTTAATAGACATAGTTGTACCAATAACTCCCAACTCTTAATGTTTGCAAACCATTCCTCTGTTGTGAAGCATGTAATACTCCCACAAAGGAAGGTAAATAATGTCACAACACAACAACGACAACAGATTCCACCATTTTGGATTATCCAGCTCTCCGTTCTCTCAAAGGTCGGTTCTGTCAGCACAGCTACACAGTATATATGTTATGTAATAACTTATATGCTGTGAAAAATGCGTGTAAAATCCATGGTTGACACTCAATATCTTGTAGTGGCAACATGTGGTTTGTCCAAGTGGTGTTGCTGTCTAGCTGTCCAAGATGGCCGATCAGCTTGCGCATGCACAACTCAAATCAATGGTTGATCCTGTAGTGAATCCTGTAGTGACACAGCTTGGGCACGGTGTGATGTTGTAGGTTAAAGTTCAAAATTGTAGGGCTGTAGTCAACCAAATAAATAAAGTCAACTGAAATTGTACGTAATTTTCAACTAATCGATTAGTCGTGGGGGCAGGGGGATTAAAAATTTTTGGATGGTACAGGACAGAGTGAACTCAGCAGCCACACATTTCTCCGCTCTCAATTTCTCTGTTTAGCATCTTCAGGTTAGGCTAACCTATTGTTGCTAAATTTGGAGCTAACCCCCTTCACTTTTCCAGCAGTTGGGGAAACAACAGACGTGACTTTTCTTGGTCTTGAGAAGCTGCAGCATTTATTAACTGTTACACTGTAGTCTGTACTGTACATTTACTGCCGGACTGACAACTTACTGCTAACCTTTTCCTCTGCTCCGCTCACATTCACCATCACTTTTCTGCCGCTTGCTCTTTCCCACCTGCTTTGCAGACATATTACGCAATGCCGTATTCCTTAACAGAGTTACACAACCAATAGTTTCCCAGGCAACAACACAGAGATTAACTCAGGTATCGGAACAGCGCTGTGCAGCGAATGGATATTTGGTGTTATTTTTGGCAACAAAAAAATTTTTTTGGCCTGGCGGGCGTTCTCGTTGTTATAATTATAGGAGAAACACTGATTCGGTAAACGTTCCGTACATTCAGTAAACGCTGAGTACAGTTAGACATAGCAGTCTCCATTAGGTGGGCAAGTTCAAAGTTGTGAAAACAACAGCGGTGTTTGAATACACAAACCACCCCCCCTCTGTTAGTCTGTCCCTCCCGCCGCAGGAAATAATGGATTAATCCTGGAAGGCTATTGATGTAGCACTTTTCTCCTTTTGTAAGTAACACTGCGATTATTCGACCAATGAGAATTTGGGAGCATATCGACCAACTAATCGACCAGGAGACTACAGCCTTACAAAATTGAACAGTGAAGTTGCATTGAGTTCAAAGCTGAAGTCAATGCAAGAATTTACTTCGCCCTTGTGAGCAAATCCACTGATTGCAGCAATTTCGCTGAAATTAATTGATGTTGGCATGAAATTTTGCAGTTTGAATGCTGGTGTGACCGGGCTTTTATCATTCTGTGGCACCGCCCACTAAGGTTTAATTTAACCAATGAAATCTCTCCTGGCTCCAGAGTAGTGTGGCTTCATAAAATGTTTCTATAAATTAAACTCCAAACACTAATGAGCTTCATTTCACACACCATCAATATTAGAACCAACTTATGTTAGGATGGCGAATCATAGCCACTCTGGCACAAAATCAAAAACGATTAAGAGACATATTGTAGACAGATATAATTTGGCTGTAGAAAGGCACATCGCACTCAGACAATACTGGAATTGTGCTTTTTCTACTGCATGCCGATGACTCATATTTGCATTTGTGTGCGTGTGTGTGTATGTGTGTCTTACAGTAGTGCTATTGGATGGCAGCTCCGACTTCAGGTTCTTGTACGGCATCTCTATGACGCTGAAGGAGGCCGTAGATCGAACGACATATGAACGATTCTGATTCTCAGCCTGAAAAGAAAAAAGCAGTCACTCATCTATCATTCAGCCACATTAGGCTCCATGATACAGATCCACCCAATGAGGGCAAATCATGTCCAAAAATATCCAAACAGGCCTAGAAACTAAAGAGCGTTCCATGAAAAGACAGTAGCCACTGTAAATGTAGCTTCTACCAAATATGTTAATGGGGATGATTTAACAAGACAGTGATGGTTAGCAGTTGCTGTGGTTAGCAGAGCGGACATGAATCAGAACATTAAAGTAACCAGATTGATTTGGACAGTTGATCGGAGCAGTTATGTTTATGGTGAGTATGTTGTTTGACAAAGGCTTTTATATACAGTAGATCTACTACATATGGGACGACAGAATAACATCTATAACCGATGTTGTACACATTCATGAAACTTATAGGAATGCTCACTGCTTGATTTTAGGTTGAATGTGCTGAAGAGTGATATCCGAAGAAGCTAAATCAATCACTTTATTTTCTTTCCAACAGTGATGTCGAGTGGGGTGGCTGTGGCTCAGGAGGTAGAGCAGGTCATCCACTAATCGGAGGATCGGCGGTTCGATTCCTGGCTCGTCCACTCCGCATGTCGATGTGTCCTTGGGCAAGATACTTAACCCCAAATTGCTCCTGATGGCTGTGCCATCAGTGTGTGAATGTGTGTGAATGATTAGATTTTCTCTGATAGGCAGATTGGGACCTTGCATGGTAGCCCCTGTACCCAATGTGTGAATGTGGTTTGTATTGTAAAAGCGCTGTGAGTGGTTGGAAGACCAGAAAGGCGCTATACAAGTACAGTCCATTTACCATGATGTCACAGGGTCCTGGAGTACAACTGTACATCACTGCAGCAAGGTGACAAGTTAAAGCACTGGATGTCAGCAAAAACACAATTTTCCTCTCTATTTTAGTCACTCTTTTAATTGATTTCCACAGCCCTGACTGCTGACTTAACATTAACCGTTGTTTCCATACTGAATGATTCCAAGTAGGCCTGATTCTTTTCACTACTGATTAATCTGCAGATTATTTCCTCGATTAGTTGATTAGTCATTTGGTGTGCTAAAAGTTTTTTTCAAACAGTTCAAACGCCAAAGATATTCAGTTTACAGTAATGTAAGACAAAGACTTAATTTTCTGTTGATTGTCTTATTGATGAATTGACTCATTGTGCGGCTCCAATTCCAAATATGAAACATTTCTTTGTGTTGTTTACAACATTTACTCTTTATGATGAATGTATTTTTAATATATAGCATTATTTTCAGAGTTAATACACCACAGTACTTTAAAATGTATTCAGCATCCTGTTAAAAACAATCTTAACTGGTAGGATCGATCATTATCAGGAAACAGGGAACAGATCCAAAGTCTGTTGTGCAAATGAACTATTTGAAGCAAATTTTAAAACCCAACAGCATGAGATAGTCAATGTGCGAAGTACATGTGTGAAGACTTCTTTACTTTGAACATCAATTTGATTGTTTTTTCATAATTTAGCTTCATCATGATACAGGTATATATTGACAGTTGAAGAATAAAGTTGTGATTCTGAATTCAAAAATAATGTATTTACCCTGAGGAAGTTGTTAACAGCCAATCTGGAGTAGATGAAGAGGATGGCATTCTTCCTTCTCTCCAGACGACCAACCTGACATTTCAGCCGCAGACACTCTGCCGTGGTGCAGTCCTACACACAGAGACACACACACCATTATTCATATAGAAAATAGTCAGTAGCATAGAGTTGCCTTACAGAGTGCGAATTTCCACTTAATTAACAATAGTCAGTTGTAATTAAATAACTGCAAATTTCATTTCCTGTCATCTCTCAACTGTTGCCTTTATTGGAAAAAGTACAGCAAAATTAGTAAGAAGCTCAGCCATTGTGATTGACTAGTATAAGTAGTGATTAACCATGATGATTAATTTGGCTGTCATTTTTTGGTGCGACCTGGCCTTTAGTCAGTCCCTTCTCATCAAAGTCAAAAAACTGACGATATGGTGAATTTTAGTACTTGCTGTTTTTATAACAGTACATATGCATACAGACCTGCTGCTTGAAAATATGTGAACCCTAAAGAGACAGTCAGTATTTTTATAAAAAATATGAAAAAAATGTAAATGTTACTCTATACCCCAATTCATAATACTGACATTCTAAATAACGGAAAACAGAAAAATGACATATTGTCATTGTTTATTTGACAAAAGTGGTTGCTCACAAAACCTCAGATTTCATGGGTGTAAAAATATGTGTATCCTTTCAGTTAATGTGGTATTGCCCCTCCTTTCACTGCAATAACCTCAACCAAAGGGTTTTTTTTAGGGACTAATCAGTCTCTCACATCCGCTTTAGGGGATTTTTGCCAACTCTTCCTTGCAGAACGCAGCCAGTCGAGTGAGGCTGAATGGACGTCTGGCATGAAATGCCTGCTTCAGGTCCCGCTACAGCATTTCAATTGGATTGAGGTCTGGACTTTGACAGGGCCACTCCTGACATACTAATCTTCTTCTTCAGCCATTCCTTGGTCGTTTTGCTGGAATGCTTTGGATCATTATCATGTTGCATGATCGATTTTTGACCAAGCTTTAACTTTAAAACAGACGACTTGAGGTTATGTTCCAGGATTTTACAATATTAATCAGAATTCATGATTCTCTGGACTATGTGGAGTTGTCCAGCTCCTGTGGACGAAAAGCAGGGCCAGATCTTAACGTTCCCATTGGCATGCTTCACTGTTGGGTTGTTTTGGTGGTATGCAGTTATGACTTTTCACCAAACATGGTGGTTTTGGTTGTGACCAAAGAGTTCAATTTTGGACTCATCTGACCACAGAATGGACATCCAGATAGCGTCAGGTTTCTCCAAGTGCTCTCTGGCAAAGTTGAGACGGGCAGCTTTGTTCGTTTTTTGAGAGCTGAGGCTTCTTCCAGGCAACCCTCCAATGCAAGTCATGTTGACTGAGTTTTCTTCTTATTGTGGAAGCATGCACATGGATCCTAGATACTGCAAAAGAGGTCTGGGTCAGCTTTTACCTGAATTATCATTTTTCTTGCGGCTCTTGCAGATATTTTAGGTCGTCCACTTCTAGGCAAAGTTGCAGTCATTTTCAGTGCTCTCCATTTGTAGACGGTCTGCGTCATGGCAGACTATGAGATGTAAATTCATCTCACGGTCTACTAGATGAATTTACAGCATTTCCTAGACAAATGTGATGTCACTACCCTCTTCCTGAGTTCCTCTGAGATTTCTTTTCATCTTGGCATGATTGACCTGTAAGGGTTCACTTTGGTAATACTAAACTGACCTGGTTTGATCTCTATTTCAGTATATGGGACCAATAAACATACACCTGTCATTTCATATAACAAATACTGGTTCTGATTAAATAAAGAAATAACGCTAAAACAATAGAAAACTCCATATTGCTCAAGAGGTTAACATACTTTGAAACAGCCTGTACACCTACAGTGTTGATACTTTTGAAAATAATATAATTCTAGATCAAGTTTCTAATAAATTAAACTGTCCTACAATAAATACACACAGCAGCTACTGAGAATGAAATGTCACATATGAATTAAACCTCCAGGTTTGTATGTGTGTGTGTGTGTGTGTGTGTGTGTGTGTGTGTGTGTGTGTGTGTGTGTGTGTGTATGTATACCAGAGTTTGCAGGTCGTTCTGTGTCTCTCTTGACTCCAGGTCTCTCTTGCGGACATGGTTTCGGTTTCTTCCCTCAGTCTCTCTCTCTCTGGGTGGCACACTGCTGGTGTTCTTTGCTGAGGACAGTGGATTCTGACACACACACACACACACACACACACACACACACACACACACACACACACACACAGTTTACTATGCAATTGGTGCTGAGAATGGGACTGTGTAAAATTATATAGGTTGAAGGATTTCCAGTCATATTAAAATTATTACTCTAAAAGGCACATTATGCAGGATTTGTTGTTTGGTGTTTGTAAACACACAGCATTCAAAGTTGGCCCCAGCTCACCGGCTCACCCAGCGAGCGAGCAAGCGACACAGAGAGAGATTAACGGTGGTTGAATGAGCTAGAGATTGAATGAAGAAAGCAAGTGGCGCTGGCAAGAACAAAGCTGTGAATCAGGTAAATAAAACGTTACTGCTGATTGTTTCACAGCAGTTATGTTTTAAAGCACAAATACACACGCCCACACCTCGGCACACCACGGCACAACCTTGTGGGAAGGTGCTGCATTACCAGATTTGGTGTGAATGCACAGCTTCATCCTGTCCACTGTGGCCGCTCTGCTCTGCATGTGTGTGTGTCAGTCAAACAGACACACTGACAGCAGAGGAGCAGCACACAGCAGCACTCTGCATACAGCAGAGGAGAGACGGAAGCACATAAAAACACAGTGATGTAACCTGGTCACTATGCTACGAGTTCCGACCACACACCCTGTGCACTCTTATTGGCTGGGGCCTACACACCCACTACCCAAGGAATGATGCCCAGAAATGTCCTGAACTAAAATAATAAGGTAGTTAGAAAGTACAGGCAGGGGGTAGGGTCCCTGCAGATAAATACACTGTCACATATTTCATAAGTCGTAAGTGATGATTGAGAGGGATTGTTTTTTAGGAAAATCCTACATAGTGTGCCTTTAAGTTTGATTTAAAGGGGACCTGTTATGCTTTTCCTTATTTGCAGTCATATATATATATATATATATATATATATATATATACATATACACATATATAATGTTACAATGATATTAAACGTGGCTTAAGTGTCAAATAATGAGGTATATGTGTATAGAAGTAATCCCTGTGAGCAAAAAGCACCGGCTTCAAACTGCTTCCACGTACAGCACGCATGTTGTTCACTGCTCCACTCCGCTAACATTATGGCATTTTTACATTGTTATGGGGTTAGTCACACTAAGCCATGACTGGCGCACTGTGACTGTTTTTCCATTACACAGCAGGGCAAAGTAACTGAGCAGTTTATCTGTTGTTATCAGTTTATCTGGTCATCTGCAGCGCAGCTCTTCATCAAACATCATCATCACTGTGACTGTATCTACTTGTTCTCTTCCTCTATTCCTGCATTATTTTTGACTGATCCGCTCAACAAATGGCTCCAAATATCTCTAAATCTTGTTGTATAGAACTGTTTTTATTAAAGAATAGCACCACTAACAAAGCTCTGCTAATTCAGTGGTGAACACATTTCATTTCCTATCGATTCTTCAAAATAAAAACCTCCTGTTATTTAGTCATTTAAGAGCTTTTAATATGAAGCAGTAAAGCATGAAATATTGTGTTTTCATTGGCAGTAACTTAAATGATACCAATAAGTGCCGCCCCTAGCTAGGCGTCCTGAAGCTGGATAATCAGAACTGAGTGGGCTCATCGGGAGGGGGGTCTTAAAGAGACAGGAGCTAAGACTCACTGTTAGAAACAGAGGCTGAACTAAGGGTCAGTAGGTAAAAGGATCAGTGTAAGATAAATAAGGAGTGTAAGATAAATGTGGAGTGTAAGATAAATAAGGAGTTTTTTGAACATGAAGCATGCAAAGCTACTCTAGTGGAGCCTCAGAATAATAATATAGAGCTGGAAATGAGCATAATAGGTCCTCTTTAAAACACAGAAATGTGGATAATCATAAAATTGCGTTTTTTCAAATTATTCTTCAGCGTATGTATTAGAACAGTAGAACAACGATTCCCCTTAAAATGACGCTATCTTTGAGGTGCCAGCCAAACAGAATCACCTGATTCGTCAGAGAGGTTACAGGGTGTGTATGGCCGTGTCTACAGGGCTAACCTGCTGTTATTACTGCCTGATAATTCCCCTGGACTGTCATCGTGTTTGACTCCATTATGTATAACAAGTACAAGCCTATAATTAATACTATTTGAATTACTGACAAATCCAGAGATATGGGCTGCACGCCGCTCTGCACTCTCATATAGTGATGGAGCCTCCATCCTACATGTCTTTTGCATTAAGATAGTTAAACTGCCAGCAGTTTTTGTTTACGTAGTTTGTGCTCCGCTTCATTCACAGTTATTCTAAAAATATTTTGCCACAAAGCTTACTGGCCAACTGCCATTTTAGCTTGACAAATAACTGTGAGAAACTGCAACAGCTTAAAAATTGATCCAGTCCTATTACCATAAAATCAGCTTGTTATGGTCAGAGTGTAAATATGACAATTGCCTGGCAGCATTACTGAGGTTTGGAGAATCATCTTCAGCATGTAAACACACAGACACACATGGATACACAAGCAAAGGTGATAAAAACTTCAAGTTCCCACAGATGTTTTCCCTGGACACAGAAGCAAATTCTGACAAAAATTCCCAGAAATTACCTGGACATGTATGTGCATTCTATTGTGTGTGCTTGCTTTTGTGTATTCTCACCGAGACGTTGAGCGGGTTGATCTCCATGTCGGTGGTGCAGTTGATGGGTCCCTCAGTCTCGTAGCTGGTGATGTAGAGCAGAGAGCCATTCTTGAACTGGTATGGCCATTCCACCTCCAGGGCTGCCTTACTGAAGGTACTGGGCCCACTGTTTAGGAGCTGAGAGGAGGCAAAAATGCCAGGATTTTAAATTATTGCTTCAAAGAACAATGTGCTCAGCCAATACTGCAGAGCTGAAACCATCAGTCCATGAATCGGATATTCGCTACACTGAAAATTAATGTGAAACTTTTTTCATAATTTATCGATTTGATGATATTGATCATTAGAGCAATTTTTTAAAAACAGAAATGGCAAATTAGCATCTTAAACATGAATATTCTATTTATCTTGGTCTTCTATGATAGTAAATTAAATAAACTTAGCACAAAAAGTAAGGAAATTTGTGTTTGGTAGATTATTTCTTTGTTGTAACAATGCTTCCTGGTAATCTTATGGTAAATCTTATGCTGTTAGAAAGCCTGTTTATTTCCCTTTTAAATGATGTCACATTTGTAAAGAACATGCATTTGAGTACGTGGGTTGCGCCCATGAAAAATTTGCCAAATCTTCTCTGCCAATGCCAAACAGCTTATTTTGCCTGTGAGCATGAGCCCTGCTACAGTGGTCAGTAGGTGTCTGCTTAGAGAATCGGCATGCCACGTTTGTACCATCTCCAAAGTGAAGGCCAAGTTCCATATAACGGGGGATGTCAGAGACAGGCTGCGAAGTGAGCGTCCCAAGAAGACAACACCCTAAGAACACCGTTTCCTCACCCTGTCAGGACTTAGGTACCGTAGGCTGTCTTCTACAGATTTGAAGTCAAGGTTTGCAGTACGATATGGCCGACGGCTCACTGCCCAGACAATCCGGAACAGACTGCACACAGCCAATCTCCAGTCTAGGGCTGCAAGGAGGCCTATCATGCCTGCCCTTCAGCATAAGGCCTGTTTGCACTGGTGTCAGAAACAAATGCAATGGAACCTGAACATGTGGAGGAACGTTATGTTCAGCGATGAGTCCAGATTCTGCCTACGGCAGTTGGATCATAGGGTCAAAGTGTGGAGAAGATGCGGAGAATGCTATGCTGATTGCTGCACCGACAGAGTAACATCTTTTGGTGGAGGCAGTGTGATGGTGTGGGGCAGCATCTCCCTCGCTGGAAAAACGAAACTTGTCATCATAGGAGGCGATCTCAATGCAGAGATATCGAGATGAGATTCTGCAACCAGTGGCAATCCCATATCTCCACAGTCTGGGACTGAACTCTATCCTCCAAGATGACAACGCTCGCCCCCAGAGCGGGGTTTATCAGAGACTACCTCCAGAATTTGGGAGTGGAGCGGATGGAATGGCCTGCCAGCAGTCCTGACCTCAACCCCATTGAACACTTGTGGGATCAGCTTTGGCGTGCTGTTCGTGCCAGAGTGACCAACACAACCACCTTGGCTGACTTGCGACAACTGCTGGATGCCATCCTACAGCAGTGTGTGACCAGGCTGGTGACCAGCATGAGGAGGAGGTGCCAGGCTGTTGTGGCTGTGTATGGTTCTTCCACACGCTACTGAGGCTCCTGTTTGTTAATGAATACATTTTTAAATGGCCAATATGTCTTGTTTCTTCAAACTTCATTCATCCAATCCACCAAACACCAAACACCAAACAAGAGTCAATGACAGAATAAGCTGTTTGGCATTGGCAGAGAAGATTTTCATGGACGCAACCCACATACTCAGCTCTGCTGCTCATCCCACAAATGCATGTTCCTTACAAATGTGGCACCATTTAAAAGGGAAATAAACAGGCTTTCCAACAGTATAAGATTTATTGCCAAGAAGCATTGTTACGACAAAGAAATAATCTACCAAACACAAATTTCCTTACTTTTTGTGCTAAGTGTATTTGTGAGTTTTGGATTGCTGGTTAGACAAAACAAGACATTTGAAGATGTTATCCTGGGCTCTGGAAACTTCTGATGAGCGTTTTTCATGCTTTGCTGACGTTTTACAGACTAAACAATTAGCAAATAATGATCAATCAAGAACATAATGTTTAATTGCAACCCTACAAATACTGCTTTCTCATTGGTCTATTAAGACCCTTTCAGATATTATGTACATGTGATTGCATGTCTGATTAATCATCTGCTTCACTTTCACATGAGTGTCAAGGTTGCAATCTAATGAAGCCTGACCTTGAACATTTCTAGAACACTTTAAACATGGAACAGGTCAAACTGAATGTTATGAGATTAATGTAAAGATCACAGCAGCACAAGCATATCAAATATGCATCTTGTTTTGGCTTCAGAGGTCACTGTAATAAATGAATCACTCATCTCTTGCACAAAGGAAATAAAATCTGTTTAATGAACCTCAAGACACTCTGAACAAGCATTTTTTGGCTCTTCAGTAGAAGCTTGTATGATGAAAAACATTAAAAACAGGCTAAAAAAATTCATCACTGATGCAGTCTGCTAAACATCTGAGAACACTCTACCTCCTTCATATGTTATTTTCCAACTCAGTTGTTCTCCCTCAGTGACACCTCTTCCTCTCACACACACCAGCTGGCAAATATCACCTAGCATTGTGGTTCCTTCCATAAATGTCTAAATAAAGCTGTAACCAACACTGATGTAAAAGACACCTACCTGAATGGCAAAAATCTGTCACTAACATAATTAATGTATTCCATGTGTGAAAAGGGCTTTATTTCTTCCTCTTTGCAAAACACTTAAGGTTTCACAGATTGGCTAAAAAAGGCTTGACAGCGGCTGTACTAAGGAGTGCCATCACTCATTTGGAGGGAAATAATTTGAAAGAGAACCAGATTGGAAGCCTTTGAAAGGATGCAACTCAAACACCTGGTACAACCTGGACTCATTCTTAAAGTACAACAACTTTAAGAATGAGTCATTATTCTAGAACATGCGCTTCAACAAGCAGCAACAAAGTCTGGTAGCTCTCAATTTTTACTAAATTTTACTTATTTTTGTTGTCAACTCTCTGCCCAACAAAAGTGATGAGCTGGAGATACTGGTGAAGAAACAAAGTATACCAGGAGTGCAGCCTCATGTGTTTTACTGAAACCTGGTTGAATCAAAACATCTCCTGACTCCTGTGTGGAACTACCTGGCTTCACTCTCATACAGAAGGACAGAGACACTAATAGTGGAAAGAAGAAAGGAGGAGGACTGGCTTTATTTGTGAATCAGAGATGGTGTAATCCTTTGCATATTACTGTCAAGGAGAAGATGTGCTGTCCAGATATTGAATTATTGGCAGTTGGTATGAGACCATACTATGTACCAAGAGAATTCAGTCATATCATAAAACTTGTGTACATTCCTCCCAAGGCAACTGCTGAAGTTCCATGTGAAGTTCTCCATGAAACTGTTGCCAGGATATAGACTAAACATCCTGAGGCACTTGTATTAATATCTGGAGATTTCAACCATGTGAAACTGTCTTCCCACCTGACTGGATTTACAGTTTGTTAATTGTCCTACATTGGACATTGAAGTGGTGCACACCTACAAATATCTAGGGGTCCTTGTGAATGACAAGCTGGACTGGTCCCCTAACACCGACACCCTCTACAGGAAGGGGGCAGAGCCACCTGTTCTTCCTGCGGACACTGAGGTCCTTTGATGACTGTGTGGAAATGATGACCATGTTCTACCACACGGTGGTGGCCAGTGCACTTTTTTTTGCTGCAGTGTGCTGGGGAGGCAGCCTTACAGACAAAAACACCAAGCGATTAGACAAGGTGGTCAAAAAAGTGGGCTCAGTGCTGGGCAGGAGATTGGACCCGCTAAGATCTGTGGTGGAGAGACACACACTGAACAAACTGAAAGCTATAATGGACAATAGAAGACACCCTCTCCACTGCCTCCTGGAGCAGCAGAGGAATAGCTGCAGCAGTTGGCTCCTCTCACTGTGCTGCAGAATGGAGCGATTCAGGAGATCCTTCGTCCCCACAGCAACAAGACTGTTCAATGCCTCCTGAATTGACTGGATAGTTTTGTTTTTTTTTGTTTTTATATTTTGATGAGCTCTTGACAATTTTAATTTCCGTCCTGGAATCAATAAAGTAATATCTATCTATCCATCTATCTATCTATCTATCTATCTATATTTTCTCCTCAGCGTGCTCTGCTTAAGGGGTTCTCAACCTTTTCTAACTTAAGGCCCAAGTTCTTTCTGAAGACATCCTTCCCAAATAAATGAAAAAAAACAAAACAAAACCAAAACATGACAAAAAAACTGGGCTGTAAATATGTGTTATGCCACTGTCGGCTGTAAAGACCAAAATAAATATTCTGCTTACCCTCAGTGAGACACTTGGGCTTGCCTCTGGGAAATAATGATATAAAGTTGTGGTGGGATGGGTGAGAGGGTGACATGCAGAGTAGCATTCCAAATTGCTTTCAGTTTGTTCCTTGACTTTGATTTTGTGACAGTCACAATGGAAAACCATGACTCACATAAATAGGTAGTGGTGAAAGGTAACAGAAATTTGATTGCCTGTTTTGACAGAGAGGAATACTGACTGGCAGCCAGTATCCAGAATGAAGCAAGGTCAACTTGTGTTAGCTGAGGCTTCAGACTGCTGTCTACTGATCATTTCATTTTCCAACACAGTGGACAGAGCCATGTCTTCTGAGAAAGCTAGCTAGTTAACAGTGGTAAAACATGTTTGTCTCTACCTAATGATGTGTTGTGATTGGTGTGATTGGATATTCAAACATAACTGGTCATTGAAATTATGCATTTTAGTTTGATGTTTTTCATGTGTGTGAATTCTTGAGCACATTTAGATATAAAAATAACTAGCTTTGTAAATTACCAAAAAAATGTTTTAACCATTTGGCAGTACCACTGCCTCCATGGCCTACTAGATGGTGCTTCTGAGGCCCACCTGTGGGCTGTGGCCCACTGGTTGAGAATGGCTGCTCTACATCACTGATATCTTATGTCTGTCTGGAGGTTTGTGACACATAAGGCCTAAACACGCTCGAAGCGTCTGATGCGCGTTTTGAATTACACCCATTGTTTTCAATGGCCGAACACGCACTAGAAGCGTTATGACGCGCGTCAAACTGCCTTGACTGCCTACTCCGACCTTTTTTCGATTTTTGGAGCGTCAAATGAGGACCCAGCGCCCAAAGCTGTTTTCTCTGCAGCCGAAAAAGAGAGAGATAGCGCAAGTCAGCTGAGCACTGGCGAGCAAGAGAGAGAGAGACAGCACGGCAGTGGTCGAGCAAGGAGAGCGAGTGGTAGTGAGAACAAAACCTCTGAATGAGAGAAATAAAACGCCATATTCTGATTATTTCATGGCAGTCATGTTTTAACGCACAAATAAATAACCATCAAACAGTCAACAAATGATTTACTGTGGACATTGTCGCTCTTAGTTTCAGTTTCATTGCCACTGCATTTCTCCTTTTCATTCATTCATTACATCCAACTAGCGGTTAATTCAAGGACAAAATGAAAAATTTGTGTTGGTTCTGTGGTGTTGGGATTTCAAATCTGACGCTTGCAGTGCGCCATAGGAGCATCAATTGACACGCGTCAATTATCGCTTCCAGTGCATTTAGGCCTATACTGTCATCATTAATTTGAACCAATGGCTGTCCTTATTCGATTTTGTGGCTGTGCAGTTCATTTGTTCACCATTCTGTGTGGCCTTAGAGTTACACAGAATGGTGTAACTCTAAGGCCACACCAGTTTTTAAAGTCCCTAAAACTGTGTTTTGCTTATTGTTGCTTCACTGTGATCTTTGTTCATCACTGTGCAGAATGACGTTTCTCTGTGCTCACCTTAAAATTCAGTTTAAGACGCATACATACGAGCAGAATCTGTGACATCACAACTAATTTGGAGCCAATCATGGTCCTGTATACATCTTACACAAGTGTGATGTGGAAACTTGAAGGCTCCAGTGCACATACACTGAGAACCCTAATACTGTATATATTAATTTATATAGTACATATGTGTGTGTGTGTGTGTGTGTGTGTGTGTGTGTGTGTGTACCTCATAGACATGCACTATTTGTGGTCCGATGTCGTCTCCCACCACAGGAGGTTCTTTAGGTTTCCAGTTGGCAATGGGCAGCAGCACCTGACCAGGAGATGACGTCCTGGGAAGAGTGCAAACACACACACCCACATTTTTAAGGTATAAGTTGCAGCCATAGAGATACAGATCGTATACAGTTGTGTTTTCCAAACAAAAAGATATAGAAGTACAGTATGGATTCATTTACAGGATCACAGTCACAGTTTGTATTCCCACAACTAGTCAGCAGATGAGAAAGTAGTCTCTGTTCTCAGTTAAGCGCCATTTCTTCATCACTACCTAAACCTACAATAACTGTTTTTTTGGCCACTTAGTTGGACTTCAAACGAATAGCAAGCTATACTGTATGTGTATGTATTTGTGTATGTGTAGAGCTGAAACAAGCCATTAATCGTTACTAATTGATTGATCAATTCATCAAAAATTAATCAGCAACTGCTTTAATAATTGTTTAATCATTTAATATTTTAAGCATTTAATTAGTTTTGGCTCCGACTGCTAAAATGTGGATATTTACTGATTTTCTGTGACAGTAAATTCAACGTCTTTGGTTTTGGACTGTTGGTCAACTTTGGGAAATTGTGATGGGGATTTCTCCCTATTTTCTTGCATTTTATAGACAAAACTAATAATCAATTAATCAGGAAACTAATGAGCAAAGTAATCAATTAGCAGCCCTGTTAATAGCAACCCTAGTGTGTGTGTATTTGTGTTTTACCCTCTGATGGAGACCTTAGCGAGGACAGCCAGCTTGGTGATGCTTGAGACTCGAGGACTGGTGTTGTTGAACTGGTTAGAGCTAAAACACAGAGAACACAAACAGTGAATGGATCCATCATCTCCATGTGATGAAAACTAAACACGAAATACTACAAATGTGCATAAAATATATATACAAACAGATGTAAAAATAGAGACTTTAAATAGATGGATGTATGTTTCTGTTGCAGGTGTGCTAGAAATACCCACAGGGTGGTGCTGCTGCCTTTGACCTGACAGAAGAGGAGGCTGTGTATGGAGTTTTCACACAAACTGATTAAGTTATATGTAGATATCTTCTTGGACCGCAAGAAATTGTAAGGGGTATTTTTAAAACTTTTTTTAAAGATGAACCATTAATGGATTAATCAAGACAATAGTAGTAGTCAAAACATGTAAGTGTATCCTCCCAAACAGCCTGCCTACACAGGCATCCTGACACATTTTAAAGACCAGTAAATCTGACACTCACTGTTGCTGAGTGGCAGATTTACTGGTTGTTGAAGAAGAGCTGAAGAAGATGGAGGTGTCAGACTGTAACCAAAGGCTACTGAAACCTCTCATTAACATACGTCTTCTTTCCACAAACACCAAGATTCACACAGAAGAATGTCTGTGTTGCTGAACTGGGCTGTGTGCTGCTTCCTTCAGAGTTTCAGGAGGGTTTTTTGTCATTCAAATGAGCACTGTGAGAGACACAGCTCTGCTCTAATGAATGCTGATGTAAGGACTGGGCCTGCTGAGGCTGTGTTCAGATAGACAACAGCACTGTGTGAAGAAATACAGCCTCTTGGTGTCCTGATAGCTGGATGTTTAAGACACATTCCAGATTACCGCAATGTCCCCTGTTCCCTCTCTTTTCCTATCTGCTTCTCTACTCTACACTATCAAAGAAAGGTAAAAATGCCAAAAAAAATTAAAATCATAGCCTCCACATTCATTTCAAGGGTGTTGTCACATACAGCTCCATCAAAAAATGCAGGGTCATCTGGCAAAAGAGTCACTGTGTTGGCCAATCGCATACGTGCAAGCAGACCTTCCAAGTAGTTTACTTTGTGATGTGAACAGTTTATTCTTGCTGTTTAGCTTGAAATCATGGAGACAGAATGAAAGGATTGTTGTTCTGATAACTTTCTACAGTTGTATGATCCTGTCTCAGAGAATTTAAACTACTACTACAAACTTGTGAATCTGTTTCTCCTATTGGGCTTCCTGAATTCTGACAGAATTATGACTTTAAAGTCAGAAAGAAAGTACATGTCTCAAAAGCAATCCTGTCGCATTGCTTTTGATGTTTCCTTTCTGGTGCAACTCCATGCAAGGTGGTGGTCTTCTTTGGGCCCATTGGGCATAAAGAAGACCAGCTGAGTGTGCTTGGTCTACCAAGCACGCTCAGCTGGTCTTCTTTCTCAGTTGATTTAGCTCCTAGCCACTATTTCTCGTAGCAAAAGTCTTTGTTACAAATGTCCAAAACAAACTGACAATCATAGACATATTTCCCTTGCACTCCACACAATGACACAGATGTGACGTAGACATGGACAAAGACACTGCACAGTCGGAACTAGGAGAGGCTGCTGCAAATGTTGTCGCGCCACCATCACACCAGTTCATGGAGAAAGAGAGAGAGAATACCACCAACAAGGGCCCCTTCATTTCTCTTTTTATTTTTACAAAATAACTCTTCTGTTAGCTTCCTCAGTGCAATTTCTCCATGAGTTGTAAAAAACAGTGATATGCACATGTTAATCTGTTGATTGATTTCTGCCTGTATGTTGAGAGGTTCCCAACACAAAGAAAATAGCTGTATATGAATAGATAGAGGAGAGTGTCAGTGTTCCAAGGATATATGATCCATGTTGATAGTATATTCTGAGCCTTAGTAATGTTCAAGTTAGTGATGAATTCAATCATATCAACAATCAAAGACTCAGTGGGGAATATCATCCAGGACCAACAAACCATAAATAATATTTTCAAAACATACTACTGTAAATTATATAAAAATGACAAAGAGAAAAATTCATCAGAAATTGATATTTTTGTGGATAAAATCACATTACCTACACTAAAACATCAGGCTGATGTCTTGGACAACCGACTGACATCAACAGAATATGAAAAAATGCACTCAAAAAAATGTCAAACAATGAAGCCCCTGATCTGGATGGTTTCCCTGCTGAATTCTATAAGTGCTTTTGATCAACACTTTCACCTTTATTCACCAGAGTAGCAGATGAGATAAAAAGATCAAAGTCCATCCCAAAACATATGCATATAGCACTCATCTCAGTACTACTTAAACCAAATAAAGACCCAATCCTCTGTACAAGCTATCACCCCCTATCGTTAATCAATACAGATATTAAAATCATTAGTAGAGTATTAGCAATTAAAATCGAATCAATCATTTCATCTCTCATCCACCCAGATCAAACAGGATGTATTAAAGACAGATATTCCTCAGAAAATACACGCCCCCTCTTCAATCTGATGAACACATCCCATCGACACAAAATCAATATCAATATCCTTCCTATTAGATGCAGAAAAGGCATTTGATAAGAGTAAACTGGACATTCCTCTTCAAAACTCTAGAAAAGTCTGGCTTTGAAAAATCATTAATTCAATGGATCAAATTCTCTACAGCACACCCAGGGCAACAGTCACTATAAATGGATTAACTTTACAAAACTTCACACTCTGCAGAGGGACCAAACAAGGATGTTCTCTCTCACCATTACTATTTGCCTTATTCATCGAACCATTAGCTGCAATAGTACGTCAAAATAACAGTATCACCGGCATCACATCAAACAACATAACACACAAAATCAGTCTTTATGCAGATGACATTATTTCTACAAATCCAAATAAATCACTCAGTGAAGTTATCAAAATCATCAACCTTTCTGACTATTTAATAAATTGGAACAAATCAACTATTTTACCATTGTGTCAGCATAAATGGAATACTACACCTCAGAACAGAAATATTACACAACACAAGATGCACACAGTGGGACTTACCGGATCAGACATATGTATTCACTGTACCCTAAACATGACTGACCACTACTTCCATGCACTCTGGGACTTCCCACCAGTACAACATTTCTGGAAAGAAATAACTACTAAATTATCACTGTTCTTTGGGTGCACCATACTTGGACATACTTGACACATCACAAAAACAAATCACAACACCTTTACTGGGGTCCCTTTCACAAAGCAGGTTCAAGAAACTCTGAGTCTAATCCTGAACTCTGAGTTGATCAACTCTGAGATAGGAAACTCTGAGTTTCCGGTTCCAGAACAGCTGATTTGAGTCAGTTTATTCAACTCGGAGTAGTTTCACCTGGAGTTAAGTGCGTGCACCACAACTATAAAAGCCAGCATCAATGGAGCCCCGATTCAACGAGTCACCATGGCAACGGGGAAGAGGAGGGCGGCGTTTTTCACCCCACTAGAACTAGAAATCTTAATGCGATAATACGGCGAGTTTGAACATGTTTTCAAAAAGAAGTGCAACACCGCTGCAGCTGCAAAAGAGAGGGAGACGGCGTGGGAGAAAATCGCTGCTCGGGTCAATGCCTAAGTTTAAATGTAGTCCTTTGCAATCACAATAATATTACAGAGGAATACTGCTTGATTGGTCGCCTATTAATTTATTTCATTTAGGTCCAATCCCGCGAGGGAGAAGCGCACTTGGCAGCAGTTTAGGATGAAATATAAAAACATTGTTCAAACAGGTGAGACCTCGGCATAATCTCATGGGGGTACCTCATTTTGATCATGTTTTACATTGTAAAGTAAATATTAAGTGGCTGTTTGACTGAGCAGCTGTTTTATCCCCAACATAATGCTGGTTTCACACACATAAATGTCTTCTCATTTACATCATGTTCTTTTAAATAATTAAGCCTATTTAAACTAACACAGACTTCTACTCAGCCAACAGAAAGAAGGCAGATGCCCGTAAAACGGGTGGTGGCCCAGCACCGCCACTTCTAACGGAGGCAGGGGAGCTGGCCCTAAGCCAGAATTTAGGAAGGCCAGTGGCTGGCTCCGACATTGTACAAAAAACTTCCGTTTGCAAAGAAACGCAGCGCAACACACAATATCTGCTGGGATGTGAGAGCATGACTACGATTGGTAATGTTGCAAATGTAAGGACGGATTAGGTTGTGTATGTAGATGATGGACTGTGACGTGAAACGGTTCCGCTCAAAAAGATCTGGAAATGCAAGAACATCTATGCGCGGTCTGATAACCATCTCTCGACGAATATTTAATGCTCTGCGCAGTAATGCTGCACCTTCATCCACGGGATCGTTATCAAAAGGACATGCCATGTTAGTGAAAAATGTTACTGTGCCTAATGGACTTCTAATATACTGACTCTGATTTTTTTAAATGACAGACGGCAGAACTAGGCAACGCCAAAACTCGCCTGCTGACTGAATGAATGAGGAAATCAAATGGAGTGTGTGGCTCTGAAAGAGGGCGGAGACTGAGAGAAACTCGAGGTTCATTGAGAAAAACCTGGTCCCGACCAGGTTAGGTTCATAGAGTCTGTTGCTACGGTAACTGACCGAGAGCTTAAGTTACCCCTCTCTCTGAAACAGGCTAGAGTTATCCCTCTTTCTCTGGTTTGAGTTACCTCCCTTTTTGAAACGGAAAACTCAGAGTTTCCCTCATTTCAGGGTTAACAGACCCTGAGTTTTCACTAAACCTGCTTTGTGAAACGGACCCCTGGTAGCCCTAACTATCGCCAAAAAAGTATTTTACTAAATTGGAAAAACAGAGAACAACTCACCATCTCAGAGTGGTTAAATTTTTTAACAAGACAGGAACAAGACAACTCTGGAACAAAACTCAGCCCTACAAAAAAAACATTCTGACCAATTCAATGAAAAGTATTCAAAACTTCTTAAATCTCGAGTTGCCGGTGAGGTAGTGCCACAACAAAGTCAAACAAACAACATCCATGAACATTCACATACATACACGAACACAAATAGGATCATACACACACACTCTTGCAAACACATTCTCTTTAGAGGCAGACGTACAAGTGTAAACATGCTCACACAGACACAAACATACAACATTGAAACTGCTAAGGAAAAAAAAAACAGAAACACCTTTTTTCTTTTCGTCATCATTGTCGCATAATGTTTTATTGAAATTTCCTCCTCATTTGTTTCTATTTAATTTATTTACTCATTCATCGACTCTTTTCCACTACCGACTGTCCCTTTGTTTGTTTCTACTATCAGTGCTACCACAAATATCATTAATGATTCAAATACTTTTATGCCCAAACTCACTCTACTCACACTCGTAGTGATAAGAACTATCATAGAGAATGAATTGAAAAAAGTTTAGAGAGTTATGCTTTATTCCTGTTCTTCATGCACGGGAACTTTGTATATATGTTCAAGACATAGTGTAGGATGTCTCAGGCACTATTGAACGGGCACTACAGTTCATCCGATCAACTTCAGCTCAACTCAAAATTGTGGTCTTCAGACATGTGAGGCGTTTAGGGAACATGGGTAAATTATACTGTCTATGATAGCCTGTGTGTGAGGCATTTAGGGAACATCGGTAAATTGTAGTGTCTGCTGATAGCTTGCATCTCAGGCGTTTAGGGAGCATCAGTAAATTGCAGCATCTATCGATAGTCTACACGAGAGTTATTTAAAGGATGGGCACTGTTCTCTCTAGGTACTGAGAAATCGTCCCGTTCCGAACAGACATGTTTTGAAAGGGCTGGATTGTACCTGACCATCTGCAGGTCAAACTTCACAGAAGTGTCCTCCTCCGACAGCTGGTGCACACTGAAGCGCAACTCGGCCAGCACCTGACCAATCACAGCACAGGAAGCAACAGCAAAGGACCAGGAGTGGAAAAACAGGAGGGCACAGGAGAGAACACACAACACCATGTTAGGATCCATCATGTAGAGGAACTGCCTGCCATCATTATTTTACTGTCTTAAAGGATAAGGCTGTTGATTTTCTATAATTTTCTTATTGTCAACAAATCTCATAGGAATAAGAATAATAAGATTACTTATATATACACATCAGGCTTTGCTTTCTTCATCTGTTTTTTCTGATATTTTACTTATCCTTCACTGTACATGATCAGCGAAACCTCTGTAGTGAAATCTGTAGGATCTGTACAGCAAGAGATACTATACTATTACAGGTACAGTAATGTGGCTGACAGCAGTTATCACTGACCTTGGTTCCTCCCTTCATGGGGTTTCCCAGGTCACACACCACCATCTTGGTGTGGTTCTCTTTCTTGTAAGCACAGGACAGCCTGGTGAGGGTCTGTTAAAAACAAATTTATTAGAGATGTGATGGTATCAAATTTTCATGCTACGATATTGTGGCCCAAAATATTCCAGTAAATGGTATTATCCCAATAAATACCAAACTTTTCTGAAATACTACTATTAGTTTTAAAATATAGCCAAATTTCTTCACATCATGGTCGCCCTGGATTAAATCAAATTGAACAGACTGAGCTGTATATTGCTGCTGCTGCAAATGAACTGACAACACAAACAAAAGCAGGCTGGTTGTTTAGAGTTCGAAAAGGTTGAATGGAAATTTGGTGTTCATAACTGTGTGAAAGAATCCAAAACTCCTGCACTCTTCAATCATTTGTACTGACTTTATTTCTAATGTATCAATCCTCAGACTTTAATCAGGTATAATTCATGAATGGAAATTTAGAGTGTAGAATGTGTGGAGTTCATTAACTGACCCATCTGTTTAGGATAAGACTTTCTCAAGGACAAGAACTGTAAGTTGCTGCTGGGTGTTAATAATTGTATTTGTGTCAATAATTGGACCACAGCACAGTTTGGACTCTTATACACCACTCGCACCACCTGCCTGTCTGCACAGCATTGTCCACATCATTAAAACTTGATGATAACTTACAAACATGAGCACAAGTCTTGTCCCGCAGCTTGTTGAACGAGCCACCAAACAAACATTCACCGGGGAAAAGTGCACAGCTAACGTCAGTTAGCAGCTAGATAGCTAATTAGCTGCTCAGCTGCAGCACATTAAACAGCATGTAAACATACCTGCAGATGTCACTTGAGACCTGTTAAATGCTGGTTTGGTCATTGCTCTTCAAAATCCCTGTTAGCGACGCGCTGTCTTTCCATGACTTGTACTTACAGCAGTTTGTTTACTTTGTCTTAAATGAGACATTAAATTTTGAAATTAATCCGCGGTTCACATGCGTGCCGAACCGTGGGGGGCGATCGGTACGGATCACGGATAAACTACGATCCATTAAAATCTAAATTGGGCTGTATGGTTGAATATCAGGAATTGAGATCCCAGTATTTCCAGGGAAGACCTGAGACTTGATAAACAATATAGCTATAAAGCTGCTTATATTTAATTTGAAATTATTTTATTTAAACTACGATTCTAAGACACCAATTGTATTTTGGAATTTCCAATGATAAACAGGCCTCAGTGTAAGTGACATTACCTGACTGCGGACTACCCCGGTGAAGTCAGCCTGTTGTGGAGGGTAGACGTGGAGTTCGGCCTCATAGGCTCCTTCTCCCTGGTTTTCAGCACTGATCTCCAGTGTCAGAGCGTTATCATCACCAATGTAGATCTGCTCGCGGTCACTGTCGTACAACAAAGAACAACAATAGTAACACAATACAGAATTGCTAAATGTTTTTTATTTCAGCCTAATATTCCTTGTTTTGAAGGGCAACAATACTGTCATTTGATATGAGAAAGAATGAACAAGAAAATGATGCAATTTGTTGACATTTACTAAAAATGAGGTAAACATCACTGAGACTTTTAATCACTATATCACCCTATTTATAGCTTATTATTTAGATGAAACCCTGACATGACTATAATCAGTCCAGCACGCAGACTGTAGTAATGACAAGAGAGCAGAAAGATGAACAATTTCCCACCTCTTCACAGACAACCTCAGGTCGGGCTTACAGATGTTGTCATCTCCACAGTCCAACAGGATGTGAGCCTGAGGGAAGAAACAAAGTAAAGAAAAGGGAGGACAGGAGGAAGGAAAAAGAAAACAAGAAAAGAAAGCAAATAGAGAAAACAAAGAATCAAGTCTAAGAAAGTAAAAAATAGATAAATAAAACAATAAAATGGACAAAAGAGGATCAGTCATACAAAAGTGAAACTGAATCGTCAACCCATCCTAATATAATCATCAGGAAAACGTGAACACTGCTCACAAAACAAAGACACACAAGCCGTTTTCACATATAAACTCTGGACAATGGGCCTCGTTCACAAACAGTTCATTTCATACACACAAATTTGTGCTTAAACCATGCATGCAACGTTTTAAGCACAAATCTGGGATTCATCAATATGTTCTTATCTGAATTTGTTCTTACTCTGTGAACAAATTTAGAACTGCCTTAGACCATGCATATGCACAAATCATAAATGTCTTAAAAAATGATACAGTTGATATTTATTCAATGTAAACAGTATATTAGAACTACAGTTATTTAAAAAAAATATTGGGCCTAAATATACAACATTTAAGTGTGAAATTGCTGATAATACACAACTTATTTACCAACTATAAAATTATTAGTTAAAACATTGTAATCCATAAATCATCATCATAAATGTAATGAAATTATCAATATATTAAAATTGTCCTGTTCCTACTTTTAGATGACAATAGCTTATATTTCAGAGTTTCCATATTGGAATGTGAAAGCGATTAATTTCCCATCAGATTTGGCTGCGATATATGCAGCTGGTTAACCAGCAGCCTGTTCAGTGTTCCTCACAGCCTGACATTTCAGCAGTGGTACAGGGAGGGGTGCTCTGCTTTCAGTACATCACGGCCTGTTGTGGACAGATACAAAACACGATGCGCACCAGGTGCAGCAGTAGAGATTTATTTAGATCAATTCCACAGATCTACACATTTAAACAACTATTTTATTTTGTTATGGACGTAGTGGTGCAACAGGCATGCAGACTGTATTTACAATCCAAATGGTTGTGCCAATGAAATGTTTACCAGCCAAATCTACCTTTTCTGGCTTCTACTTCTGAGCAGTAAAGTTTTTCTGCATTTTTACAATCACTCTTTGCAATGAGTGACAGGTCTCTGCACTGCTGCACCGCTCCAACAGAGCTTTCCTTATATAGAGAAATGAGGGTGTGGTTGTATGCTAATTACCGATAGCGTGCACATACCTGTCAATTTAGAATGATTCTGATTCACTAACATACACACTGTGGTAAGAGAAAATTGGCCAGTGCGCATGTGTCATGAATGTGACGGTAATTTTGCGTGTGCACTTAGTTTGTGCGCCAAGTAACATTTCTACGCACACATTAGTGAATGAGGTCAAATGTCCAGAGAATCAGCTCCGGACATTTTCCAGAGTTCACACATGTAGCACACAGCAACAAACTGTCTGTGTCAGACGCGATGTCATAATACTCCGTTTGTTTTAGGCGAGGGGTGCAGGAGACAGGACATGACACAAAAAATATGCTGCGATTGTAATTTAAGCTTTTATTTATTATTTGTTTTATGAGAATCACAGGAAGTCATCTCATTAGCACTACCTTCACAGTGTAGGATTCAGGCCCAGTCAAAACAATGCCACTTAGCTGGCCTGCTGCATTTATCCAACACCAGCAGCATGTGTAAAATAGTGGCTGTAGATGAGAGGGTAGTTGACTGCAAAGATGTCGTATTTAAGTTTATGTTCTGCTTGTTCAACAGTTGTATGATAAATTGCTTGTACCATCTCCTTACTGGCTGATTTTGTTGGACTTACGGCAGCGAGCAGTTGTAGCCCACTTGCTTGCTGTGAATTCTCCGGAGAATTCACTGCTGTATTCACACATGGGCTCAATCGGACATTACACGGACTTTGTACTATGGAGTTGGCAGGGTAAAGTCCGTTTAATGTCCGGTCTGACTGATTCAGACATCTGCGTTCATACATACAGCTCCTCCACATAATGTCCCGAAAATTTCAGGGTTGCAGTGCATGTGTGAAAGGGGCTACAGAGTGGTGTTACCTGCTTGGTGACATTGGACGGGGCTGACATGTCCAGGATGGGCAGGAGCCCGGTTTGGTCTGCAGCTCGCTGGTAGTCCAGACTATACTCCATCACCACAGAGATAGGAGTGATCTTATCCCGAAACTCACGATCATCCTGAGAGAGACAGTGAGAGAGAGACAGAGCCCAAGACAGGGAGAGAGAGACAGAGATCGAGGGAGCAACAGAGAGAGCGGGACAGAGAGCAAGAAAGAGACAGAGATCAAAAGAGCAACAGAGATCAAGAGGGCGAGAGAGAGACAGATCAAGAGTGCGAGAGAGAGAGAGATCGAGAGATCGCAAGAGTGACAGAGAGCGAAAGATTGAGAGAGTGAGACAGAGTGAGAGAGAGAGCGAGAGAGAAAGAGAGAGAGAGGGAGAGAACGAGAGCAAGAGAGAGAGAGATGAATACAGATTTCACTTCTTCCTTTTGAAGAAGAATGAAACTTTTCATTCATATTTAGATCCAGACCTTAAATGACAGAGCGAGGCCACTCTTAATGAATCAGTATTGGCTAATAAAGCATAAAGATATATCTGTACCAGCATCAGTGCTTGAAGCTATGCAAAAAGAACTTGCCATTGTATTTTTATGTCTATTTGCCGCTTATTTTTCTTCTGTCTTAGGCATAAGCGGCAGGTTATGCAAGAAAACAACTAGTTCATACGACAAAACTGACAACTGGCCTGACAAGAGGTGTAGGTGCTGCTACTCTCAAGTCAAAAGCTGACAAATTCGGTTTATGTTTTGAAACCAACGCCAAACAAAGGCAGATGATCGCTGATCTGGCACAGAAAGCCATCGTAATTAGTTACACCGTTACCCTCCTAATTCTATCACTGTGATGCTGTTGGGCAACTAACACACAGCAGCAGCAGCAAAACAAACATGTTACTACCTTTAACTCAGGGAGCCAGTTCACCTCCTTCTCCGTGATATTGAACGCCAGAAAAGTGACTCCTCCGACAAAGCAACTGCAATCCACGGAGAGAGGAAAACCTTTTCAACAGCTTGAAAGAATAATCAGCTTATCTAGCCACTTATCTAGTCCACCAAAACCCAGGACCTAATTCCAACTGTATTGACTCCCAACATGACTCCCAGTCCCCTAACACTTTCATCAGACAAGGTAATGTCCATTCCATGACTGAGATACACCAACGATGTGACAGTAATCCACTGTCTTCTGTGTATGACTGTTTTACCAGTAAATGCGACTCAAGCGCCTCCAGCTATCCCCAAAACGAGTGCTCACAATGTGGCTGTTTATAAACAATGCAGCAAAGTTTTGTGGGACCCATGTGCAAAACCTAAAGGATTACTTGGGGTACATTTAAACATCAGAAGCGTTGTTTCAAAAACTGAGCAACTTGAAAAATTACTCATGGACTCAAACCTTGATTTCCTGTGTTTGTCTTAAACGTGGCTAACTGACTCATCACCCAACACTGCATATCAAATACCGGGATATAATGTCTTTAGAAAAGACCGAAAACTGGGCAGGGGCGGTGGACTGCTTATGTATGTGAAATACGGCATTAACTGCATAGAAATTAAATCCAGCAGCTCTATGGATATTGAATGCATTGCTGTAACAATTATTTTATCCCCATGCATGTCCTTCACTGTTGTTGGTATATACAGACCTCCCTCATAAGATAGCATGTTTTATGAAAATCTAAAAAAACACCCTGAAAGAACTTGACAGAAATAAAGAGTTAATTCTTGTTGGGGATCTAAATATTAAGGGTTGAGAAGTCAAACAGGAAAAGACATAAGGACATAAAAAGTCATTTTGACCTCAGCCATGTAATCCAAAGCTACACTAGAATCACCCCATCATCTCAAACCCGGATTGACTTAATATTCAGCAATATTAAGTCAATCATTCCAAATGATGTTTGACACTTATTGAATTTGAAAAGAAGTTTAAACAAGTAACCTGGGGTGAGATTTTGTCCTCAGACGATCTAGAGTGCTTAATGACCACAATTAATAAGGTTTAAAGGTGAATTTAGTAAAACATCAAACATTCTCGAAAGAAACAGAACTTTCCCTGGTTAAATGAACAACTGTGGAATCTAATGAAATGGCAGGACCACGCTTTGAAAATCGCACTTAACTCAAGACAAAGACCAAATTTCTTCTGTATTTAAAAATTATTTTATAGATTCAGTTAAAGAGCTAGCTCAAGATTTTGGCTTAAGAAGGTCATTGTACCACCAAATTATAAGCTCTCTGTTTTTAATATTTCTGAAGTGTCAGAGTCTTGTATAACCAAAATCCTAAGCCAGTTTAAAAAGCTCCAAGGCTAAAGATGTTTTTAACTGTGATTCTGAATTTGTAAAGAAGTATAAAAGTAACCTCTGTACTCCTATCACTCATCTTGTAAACTTGTCAATAAAACAACGCTATTTTCCCAATACCTGGAAATCAATAGTAATAACCCTTTTTACAAGACTGGTGATCCAACCAATGTGATTAGCTACAGATCTATCAGTATTCTCTGAGTTATTTCTAAAGTAACTGAAAGAGTGATTTGTGACCAGTTAATAGCCCATCTAAAAAATGAACATTTCCCACTGCATCCTATGCAGTTAAGATTCAAGAAACATCATTCCACAGAGACAGCACATTGCCCCTTTATTGAACAAATTAAATCCAGTCTTGACAGGAGAGGTGTTGTTGGTGCCGTTTTCCTTGATTTTAAAAAGGCCTTTGATACAGTCAATCACAATATTCTTTTATCCAAACTGTCAAAGTTCAATTCCTCTACTAATGCATTACCATGTATGGAGTCATTCCTAAACTCAAGAAAACAATGCACAAGAATTAATGACACATGCTCATCTTTTGCTAACTGTACCATTGGAGTTCCCAAGCAATCAATCCTTCCACATCCAGATGTATGCAGATGATGCAGTTATTTACACTCATCCTATACCAAGAGTACAAGCTGTTTCCAAACTCACTGCAGTACTGAACAAAGTATCAGACTGGTTAACTCACTGTTTTCTTACTTTTAATGTGAGCAAAACTGTAGGCATGCATTTTTCTGTCAAGAGAAATAACACACATCAACTTGACATTCTAGTTAAAGGAGAGGTAATAAATATTGTTGAGCATTTCAAGTATCTGGGCATGATAATTGATTCTCACTTAAATTTTAGCAAACATATAAAAAAGGTCTCCTGAAGTGTCAGAGCTAACCTAATGAATTTTAGACATATTAGGTATCAACTGCCTCTGGCCGCTGCTACGCTTTTTATGCACTCAATGATTTTCTCTCCTATTGTACTACAAGCCGGTCCCAGGCAGGAGCAACTATGCTAAAACCACTATACACTCTTTACAAACAATCTGTGAAAATTCTTGATAAAAAACAAGCTACCACCACTGTATCATTATTCAAAAGTATAATTTATTGACCTTTGACAGTTTTCTTTGTTTTGTGGATATGTGTTTGATGTAAAAATTAATTCATGATCTTGTGCCACCAAAAAATATGTGTCATTCTGTAGGAATGCTGCTAAGGAGACCAGGGCATCAGCAAGAGGTGACTGCTCATCTAAATTTAGGAAAACTGCTTTTGGAGAATCAGCATTTTCAGTGAGAGCAGCAGATAAGTGGAACTCAGTTCCCTCCATATCAGGGAATGCACAAGCTTCAGTATTTTTAAAACACTTAAAACAAGGCTCAAGATGAACGAATCATGTGATCATTGATCTAAACCATTGTATGAAACCAACTGTTTTCCAACATGGAGAGTGTGCAATGTATTTTTTGTATTATGTTTTACATGTGATGTACTGTTTGCAAATTTGGTTTGGTTTCATTTGTATTGTACTGTATTGTTTTTTTTTTATATTTTCATGCCCAGGGACCACAGATGTAAATTAGCTATATAGCTAACTCTGGCCCAACAGTTGTGTTATGCATGGCCCCTGTTAAATAAACTAAACATGTGTTGTTCAACCATGTTGGAACTCAATGGTGTTTCTTGTTGTTCAGAACAGCTCCACTCAAAGGTGGAGGGACAAGCCTGCCGTCAAAGAGAGCAAGGAGGTGATAATCTTAATTCAAAACTGCATTGCTTACATGGGGTAGCAGTCAGCTTCCTTTCTGTCAATCAATGAAATACTGAGAAATCATTATCAGGAATGTGTGTGACATCACCTGCATTTTCATGTGCAAGTGTTAGAGCTGATGGAGTATAAATTGCAAACTTAACAAGGATCTGCTCATCAAAACATTGCTCAATAGCACCACCTGAGGTCAAAAACTCCACAGGGTACATTTAAAGGGAAATTTTGCCACACTTTATGTGTATGTCCAATCATGCATGCTATATTGACCGAGAAAGCTGTTTTCCTGCTTGTGGAGCCATGCCAGCAGTGCCCACATATACCAGGATGTACTGTACATGAGCTTCTGAGGCCCAAAGACTCTGGCTTAAATACATATGGTTGAATATCCAAGTCAGCCAAAACACTGTAAAATGTATCCTTGTCCATGACATCTTGTGCACTCATATTTTGGGATACCATTTTCGCTTTTAGAAACATTGTTAAGTTTGCAATACAAGCAAAGAGAGCAAGGAAGTTTTGTGTTTGAGCAGCATCTAGAGCACACCCCCTGACTACCTAGAGGTGGCTGAAATAGCTTGTTCCTTGCCCCCTAGTACGACACTGTAGTGACACAGTGTGGCACAGAGAACACCAGCAACAACTGCAGGCATTTTTTTCACACTATATCCCTAATTCGGATAGCCAGAGATAAGGTTGAAAATCTACGAAATGATCCTTAAATATATTTTTCTTTGCGTTTGTATTTATAGTTATGTAGATATTATCTTTAATAATATTTTGGAATCCTATGCAAAAATGTTTGTTTATATTATTAAACACAAATATCAGCTGTAGTATTATCAGATTTATTGTATCGACCCAAAGAAAAGCAGTATCAGTGTCGGTATCATTCATATGTTTTCATTACCATGTGAAGTTTTAGGTAGATGCAGGAGCCTCCTTGAACACAAAACATGGTCCAATTCACAACTGCATTAACATGAGATGCAACACAAAGACATGAGCTGTTAACTGTGAAGGATTAAGCATCACAAGTAACTTTCAACTTTCTGTAGGTTGATCTGCATCTCATACTGAAATCAGTCTGTTATTAGTGGGCTGCAACATCCAAATTGCCTGCACAGTAAATACGATTTTAAAGAAAATTCTGTGTAACTCAGTTTTCTCACTTGACGGTGTGTTGAGTTTCTTTCATCCTAAAATGTTTGTGTTTCCTTACTCTCAGGAAGACGTGCTGCTCCTCACAGGCTGGGACTTTGCCGTTCGACACTGTCATGTTCTTGGAGTACTGAAAGGTGCGACTGAACAGGAAAAGTACGCGTTTAGTTGCCTCCTTTTGCTTTAGACGGTCCAATATGAGGTCTACACGAAAATCTGGAGAGGACATAGATGGTTATGACAGAGAGGAGGAGTTAATGCAGTGGTCTTACAGCTTCATATATAAGTAAGTGTGTGTGTGTGTTAGTGTGTGTAATTCTAAAGTAAAGCATTTCTTGTTATGATGAAGACAGAAGCTGGCAGGTAGCAGGTGGTGTCTGACTCACTGAGAGAGGCTGGAGCTCCCTGGCCACTAGCCTTCAGACAGTACTTCACCTTAAAACTAGAAAACACACACAGTTAGTTACAACACTAATCTGTGAAAAGGAGAGAAGTCAGCTTTATATGATATGACCGATTTCATCAATGCATAGTATAAATTTTGTACAAAACAGTAATTGTTTAAAGGATACATTTACCATATTAAAGTCCATCTTAAAACAAAAGCCAGGTGCCCCTATGGCATGGAAACAAGTTTTGCTTTTTGTATGGACTTTGGATCACCAAAGTTATTACATTTCATCCTGAGGGGAACATGGATATCTGATCCACATTTTATAGCAATCCATCCCATAGTTGAGATATTTCACTCAAAACCTCATGGTGGCACTAGAGGAAATGTCTTCATCCTCTGGGGTCCATGAATGTCTGTACAAAGGTTCATGACAATCCATCCAATAGTCATTGACATATTTCAGCCTGGACTTAATTGGTGGACTGAAAAACAAACTGACACTGCCTTCTCTAGAGCCATACAGGAAACAAGGCTTAAAACATTTTAACCAGGTGGCAGTATCTATGGTCACAGTCACCATGGGCTTTGGACAAGGATTCATTAATATGATTACAGTAATCCTACTGCTTCAGTCCTGACTGGCAGCCTTGTCTTCTTCAGTTTGACTGTGGAAGAGGTTAAAGACATGATCGCCTTTTAAGCCCATTCCTGTTTGCTACTGCTCTAGAACCCTAAAATTAAAATGTCTGCTAATCTTCAGACCATGAACCAACAACCATGTGTAAGTGCCCACATCATGTTTCTCTTTTTGCAGATGATATCTTTATCTTTTTGTAAATTGCCTAATGCTTCAGTACACTCCTCCCGTCTGTTCCTATCAACATAAGCAAACATGGTGACATACAAACACCTGATTCACTGTGGAAGCCAATATCACGATAAGTGAATTAACTGATCAGCACCAAATGGAATTTGACTATTCTTTAATGGTAAACCGAAAGACTGATGTTGAGAATTATGGGATGCAGTTATGGATAGAATAGACCAAATGTGGGCGTCTAATGTGAAATATGTGAGAACTCACCACGATACAGGTGTGCTGGTACCAGGAAGTGTGCAGGTCTTTTCCTCTGGGTTGATGATCTGAGGTGTTATGTCTAACGTGGCATTCACACTGATCACTGGACGGGCTCTGACACACACACACACACACACACACACACACACACACACACACACACACACACACACACACACACACACACACACACACACACACACACACAGGTCAGTGAGAGGATGCTATGAGTGCTTGTAAGTTTGTGTGTGTCAGTCAGATGTACGAGTGTTCACAACAGTGTTATTTATGTGTGAGCACAAGATGAGTCACTATAAATCATTCTGCACCATGCAGCCCGTTCACAACACAGACAATTAAATTCAGCTCATCAAGTTTTACTCAGAATAAACTTGAAGAAGTCAGTTTTTAACCCTCCTTCATTTTTAGCACTGACAGTGCAGTGAGAGGACAGGCTCTGTAGAGACAGCCTCTCCTTATAGCATCAATGTTGAAATCTTTCATTCAGCTGTGGAAAGTGATTTATTTTGACTTATAAAAAGGAATACTTTGTTAGTTTCAATTTTAGTCGGACTTTGAACAAGATTATTTTGTGTATAAGGATATATGTCTATGTGTAATCATTTCTACTTTTATCCAGCCACTCTGCTGTCACAGCGACACTTTCCCTGTCTGGAGTCTTTATCCTGCACACACTCACATGTGTACAGCCGATTAGAAACCTGATTACATGTATACATGGACAATAAATCATGTTTCTCAAACCTAATTACAGTAAATATATACAACAGAAATGCTGCACAATGTAAGTGTATCAATTCATATCAAACAAAAGCTTAAATACTAATCCCCACAAAACACATGTTGACATTGTTGGACATAGAGATCCACATAATTTGAAAAATGATTATGTGACACAAAAATTATGTTACATAATAATATCACCAACATCTAACATCACCTTTGTTTCATTTTTTTACCGTTCAGCTTTGTGAGTAAAATAATCCTTTAAATATGTTAAAAGAAATGTTGATGATGAGTTGTTGATTTTATTATTTTTAATTATAACACAATAGTTGTAACTTAACCACATATTAATGTAGATCTCCACCAAACATTTATTAGGATATAATTAACTGCAGTGGTAAAGCTGCATTAGGAAATGCAGGGGAACACAATTCTGTATTCAAAGGGTTAAATTTGTGCTAAAAGCATCCATAAAGTCAGTAGGAGAAAACTGAATGAAAACAGCAGCTCTTTGATATCAGAGGTGGCCTTCCTCATTAAACTCCTCAGCTTCCATGAGCAGCATCAGAGACACGCACACAGCCACAGCGGGGGAGGCAGCGTGCGCGCGCGCGCACACACACACACACACACACACACACACACACACACACACACACACACACACACACACAGTATGATTTAGAATTTTATTACCTGTATAAAACCGCTTTGTCTGCTCCGAACACTCCCACTATTAAATCTGTAAGACAGAGACACAGATCAGCTGTTTTCACAGCAGCAGTACAGACATTCTTTTGATCCCTGCTGTGCTTTTGCATATGTATGTATGTGTGTGTGTGAGTGTGTGCGTGTACCTGGATATCCATTCTGGTCTATGTCAGTATTTCCAGTCATGGAGTATCCAAAGCTAGCAGGCATGTAGCTGGACGCCCACTTCCCCTGCAAGACCTGAATCAACACACAACATGCTAACAATAAATTTGAGTAATGTTTTGGGTCTTGTTTTTTGTAGTTTTGAAATTCTTTCCTATTGGATATAATAATAATTTATTCTCTAATGTCATTGGGAAGATGTGGGGAAATCCTTATGTGCAGCATTATGAGTGACATTCACAGAGTTTAACTCTGTTATCGAAATCCAGTTACGTGAATGTGAAGACAAAACATGAACACAGCCATGTTAGCATGCTGATGTTATCATTTAGCCAGAGCAAAGCTGCTAGCCTGTAGGCTCCTAGTCTTGTTTAAAGATGCATAATGATGACAGCCTTGCAAGGTTTAAAAGGAGGTCTAATAATATGATGTTTCAGTCTTTTTTTTTGTCTTTCTACATTTTGCAGGAAAATAAATAGATTAAAACCCTGAATCATCCCTAAACTTGAAAACTAAGATTTTATGTTTTGGCCATATCACTCAGGCCTAGTTGACATTAAAATGTGATACCACACATGAAAATGTTCCAGAGTTACAGAGTGAGATACATTTAGCACCTGAATTTACTGAGATGTCTGAATGCAAACAAAGGCTCTATTTACACCTGGCATTAAAATGCCTCTTGGGTGAGACGCATTGAGAACTGATCACTCAGACCAAATTTGGAGGTGGTTTGGGCTGCATTTGGCAACATTCTTCTAGCAGTGTGTACGCAATGTGTCGTGGGCCACATTGAGGGACCACCTACTCAAATGACGTCCTCTACTTTCCAGCAGACTAGGCATGGGAATTGCATTGCTGCCTCCCGGTCCATGAACCCTCCATCCAAAGCTGTGTTCAACTTCTTTAATAACAGGATATACAAAGGCATGTGAAATAAAAAAACAAAATCCACTTCCTGTTTTCTCCCGTTCCCCTAACCCATTTTCCTCTACAAATCGGCAACTGGAATAGAAATTAAACCAAAACCAGAAAATAACTTGTTTTCCGTTTGTCTGTCTAAAAAAATATTTTAGAAGCTAAACATTTAACTGTTTCCCCTGGATAGTTTCCTCTGTCAAGTTGATAACTACAGTTTTTTGTATTGCTGCACTGCTCGAAATAATGGAGCTCAGGATTTATCAGGAGGACGGCTGCTTTACTCCAAACAATTTCACTGTATGAATCTGGACTGTGTGTGTGTAACAGCTAACCTTTTGGATGTGAAGAACAACAAAGAACATTAATTAACATTAGATCCTGACATATCCTGTTGGCGTGTCGGGAAATTTAAATAATCAATAAAGTTACGCTGCTGTGTCTCATGCATAAATGCGCACAGCGTTTCTCAATGGGAAGATGCAGCTGCGGGTGGATTGCTGCACATAACTGTTTGTCATATATATATATACATATATATATATATTCATTCAATAGAATTAAATGGGACGGGCATAGGATGGGCATTAGATTTTCATGAGGGGGCACACATATTTGTTTATCCTGTTATCAAAGAAGTTGAACACAGCTTTGGGCGGAGGGTACATGGACCCCCGGTCCTCCCACTGGTTAAAAACAACTACAAATTCTTTGTAAGTTTTTAAGTCTTTGCAAAGGGAAAGATGTATGTGTTTATTTCCATATTTAACGGGTAAGTAAGATCTGATCACAAGTGGTCACTTGAGACACATGTGGAGACACATGTGTCACATTAATGCCAGGTGTAAACAGGGCCAAAATGATTATTTGAAGATATTGGATTTGGTTTGATGCGATGTAACGAATGCCTTGCTGTATTTACCTGGGAAGGTGACGGGTCAGGCCCTTGAGGGTGGCCGTTATGAATGTAGACCAAACCGTTGTGATTGGGGCCTCCATAAGGAGCAGAGATGGCCACATCTGGAGACGTGACAGAGAGAAACAGCAATAAAAAACAAGATGTGAGGCAGGGCAGGAATTTTCGAGGTTAGGGTCTGGACCTGGTCAGGATGCAGCTCCTTGCTCAGCAGGAAGCTCTGTGTGTGTGTGTGTGTGTGTGTGTGTGTGTGTGTGTGTGTGTGTGCGCACATGCATGGATAGGTTTAGATGTGGTGTCCTCTCATACCGTTGTAGCCATCCATATCCAGGTCTCCCAGCACCGCAATGGCAGAGCCGTATCTGGCGTAGACCTCCGACCCTGTGAGCATCTGGGGTGGATGGAAGGAAAATCCACCTCGACCAAGGTACACAGACACCTGGAGACAGACACACACACACACACACACACACACACAGTAGCCACTCTGAAATAACTGTTTTGTTCTGTTTGGTTGTTTTCAGAGGTTTCAGATGTTACAAAGGTATTATAGCAGAGAATTAGGCCGTATTCAGACCAAATCAGGCGGTGTGGCGAAAATGCCAGTCCTCCCATTCGTTTAAATGGGGGAAGTGAGAGAGAGAGAGAGAGAGAGAGAGAGAGAGAGAGAGAGAGAGAGAGAGAGAGAGAGAAGCAGTGGTCAAGCGAGCTAGAGAGTGAATGAAGAGAGGGAGCGCTGGTAACGAGAAAGCCAGTGATCAGATCAATAAAATGTTATTTTCTGATTGTTTCATAGCGGTTACTTTCTAGAGCACAAATAAACACACCCACACCCCCACACACCTCTGCTCAACCCTGCCACTGAATGCCACACCACCTGATTTGGTCTGAATACGGCCTTAGACAGTGAAGGACAGACTGGCGGGCAGTTATTCAGTTTGGGCTTTCATTCAAGTTGAAGCTTTTGGTAACACCCTCACCAGTAACAGAAACAAGCACTTTTTTCAGATTAGTTTTTACTCTCTTGTTGTAATTTTACAGATATGATGAAATGTCTCTTGAACAGAACATTACTGTGGGCAGCATCTTCTGATGTGTAGGAGGTTGTATGGTCTTAAGATTGTTAGTTTAGAGGGACCTCAATATCACACATCTGACTATGAAAGCTTTGGACTGTATCTGTGTCTCTGCTTCCTGTGAATGGAATGAATGTGTGTGATGGTGTGAGTTTATATGCAACTCATGAGCAAATGATGTATGTTTGTCTCAATACTTATTCATAGAGTTAGGAATCATTATCACAATAAGTTTATACATGCATTTAAAAGGCTCATAAATATTTTCAAGTTACATCAGGACTCCGTTATGATAAGGGATCTGGAATATAAAATCTGCCTAAATATACCACATTATATAGAATTAGTGCTTGTTAGCTTGTCATGAACGGGTGGTGGCATGTGCAGTGAAACCCTTCAATAGCACTGAGCAGTGTAATTTTCCCCCACACCAACCTTACTATTATATAGGGAATCAGAGTATTGCATTGTGGCTATGATGTCATGCTGTTGGGAGTAAAAACTCTGTTGAACTTCCAGCTTATCTGAGTGCCCTTCTGTGTATGTCACCATTGAGTAAGAGACGAAACGTCTGGTTTTAATACCATTTATGGTTGGTATTTTTCAGCAAAAGCCATTGAAAGTATTTATGTTCAGTAATCACCTCTCTACGTCATGTGTTATTTTCAAAGTTAGAGTTCAAATTGCAATTGTTTACTGTTCACTTTCCTACATATAAAATAAAGGTCCCCAGCTGGACATGAACCATGGTTCATGGTCTTAGCATTTCCCAAGCCCAACATGTTAGTATGTTATCTTTTAGTGTGTTAGCATATTAACATTTATGCCTGCAACAACACAGTAACAGCTGTGCTGTGTCACGCTGCTGTGGTATTGCCAAACTGTCAAGCCTTATTTTACCGTTTACTGATGGCAGATCAGAGCTACATTAAGAGTACTCCCCTAAATTTAGCACTGCACTGCCATAACATTGTTGAACTCACAATGGACAGCTTTTTAAATAAGGATCAATATAGAAGAACCGGAGATATTATATTTTTTATTCCCTGCACTCCTCTTTTTCAAAACTGGGTGGCTACATTTACCTAAATTAGGGGATGCACGATATTGGATTCTTTGCCGATATCCGATATTTCCAACTCATTGTGGCCAACTGCTGATGCCGATATATGCACTTTTTTTTCCAGCTGGCTGAGGAGACCATTATGTATGCAAGCATAGATTGTACTAAGTATGATCAAGAAAGACAATATATGAAGGAAGAATTTAGGAAGACTGGAGTTCAGGAGCTCAGCGTTAAAACTTTAATGAACATGCCAAGTGGGTGGAGCAGTAGAGTTTTCTTTGAGTTTATTAGACAGACAGGATTAATGTGTAGGATCGGAGCACCGAGCCCCGATTAAGGTTAAAGTGGGAAGAAGCAGCTGGTCTGACGGGCAGTTGAGTGAAGTGGAGCCTGCGGAGGAAGCACCTGGACTGTCAGGGTGACACAGTCTGTCGGGGGAAGCACACTCAGGCAGCGTTAGAGAAGGCGACATATCAGCCTCTCATAATTGGCAGAATTCGCCGATGCCAATATTTCATTTTAGAGCTTTTATCGGCCGATATCCATGACGTGCTGATAATATCACACATCCCTACCCACAATGAAACTCGACTACTGACATAACAGCCAGAGATTTGGGTGTGTTATGCTGGTGGTGGCTAATGCAGCATGGAGCTGCTAGCATCCAGCAGAGATGAGGAGCTACAGCCCTGCTAACCTCGCTTCTTTCTCACTCAGCACCCCCACATTTTTTCATTTTTTTTTTCATATTTGTTCAACCCCAAACAACACTGACTCAAGTGACATCACTTGAGGCAAGTTATCAGATTTCACACAGCTCCCTCTAGAGACACAAAAGACACTACTTTTTTCATACATGCAGTAGTACTCCCCAACACATGGAAACAGTGCTGTAGTAAAACAAAGTGTGTGTGTGTGTGTGTGTATGTGTGTGTGTGTGTGTGTGTGTTTCCTACCTGTCCCACCTCCCTCAGTTTGCCATCTGACCCTCTGTCCATGAAGAGAGGAGCTCCAACCAACAGATCAACCAAACTGGCAGACAGATAGATGAAATATGAATAAAGGAATAACACTGTGTGTGTTGTGATCAAATTTAAGATAGATGATTCATCTTTTAATATGCTTTTATAACTAATCTCTGTGATGTTAAAAGCATTCTGTTAGTTTGACAAAAAATATTGGAGCTTTCAACCATATCTCATGGTCTTGCTGTAATGGCCCTTGAGTTAAGACATTTTGTCAAACTACTGTTTGACAGGTCAAGAATGAACTCACACACCATGACATTTCTCACTAATCTGGGTTTGTGTATCCTTTAGGTCTAACACACAACTAGAATTATTTTCTGCCTAACTAAACTCTTGCAAAGTATTTTTTGAATAGTTTGAAACCTGCATTGTTTACATCAGCTTGTTCATTTTTTTTTTTAACACATTACCAACACTGGCTCTCAGATGCATCAGTCATGATGTCAATGCATGTCCTTGAATATGCAATGGTAGAACATGAGAGACAAGCAGCCTTCTAGTATTCAGCATGGTGTGACATTGTCTCATGCCGTTTCGTATTTCTTTTGGTGCTCTGTTCTGATTGGCTCAGTAACTCATCTACAGTGACAAAATGTGACTTTAAATCTTGTTTCACTAGGAGGACACCAAAATTCAAGGGGGCAGAAGGGTGTGTGAGGTGTTACCTAGGAGGTTATAAAACTCCTAATTTCCCTTCAAACTGAGTGCTTGGGAGCTCTTGAAATAAAAAAGACAGGACTCAATTCATCAATTCATTAGACTAGATTCTTATTTAGAAAGGGACTGCTCAGATGGTAACTACAGAGTCAGACAGGGAAAAAGTACAGAAACAGACAAACAGCCTTACCCATCCTTATTAACATCAGTAGCAGCTACCGAGTGTCCAAAGTAGGCAGCCATCTATAAGACACAGAAGAGAAAAATATAAAATACAATAGCTAAAACCATGAGCTTCAAAAGGTCAGATCACTGTTGCAGTCTCAAACATTAAGTTTATCAAATTAAAATCACACATCAAAAAATCTTGTACTGTAAATCGAGTGGAAAGATCTATTTTTCTTTCTATAAAGAACTTAATCGAACGCCGCCCCCTCGAAGTTCTTGATATCATATATTCAGTGACTCAAAATGTTATGTAGAGCTAATGTCTTACGTGTCATGTGTCTCATATCCAATTAAAATCCAGTTGTGATATTACACCTCTGTTTACACTTAGCCACATGTGTGCCTCTCCACGGGCCAGATCTTAAATCTGATTGCAAGCTGTCTCGGTTTTCCTGTGCTACACACAAATCAGGATGGGCACTTTAGCAGTTTAGTTACAACAATATTAAGTGATAATAGCTAGCTAGAGGTCGGGGTTCAGCTGGTAGAGCAGGTCGTACAGTTCCTGGCTCCTCCTGTCCACACGTTGAAGTATCTTTGAAGACATTGAACCCCCAAAATGATCAGGCCAGCTCCTTGCATTGGTGTGTGTGTGTGTGTGTGTGTGTGTATATGAGTGAATGAATGTAAAGCGCTTTGAATATATACTGTAAATGTAGTCCGTTTAGCTGGCTAAGGAAAGGAAAGTTTATTTTTATATCACATTTTATACATACAAGGGTAATTCAAGGTTCTTGACATAATACTTTAAAACAGAAAAACAGCATGAAACATTAAAATGCATATTTAAAAGGAAATCTTTAAAAAAAAAAATCAGATTTGAAATCTGGCTGGTTTGAACAAGAGGATTTCAGCACTTCTTGGATACAATAGCTTTTTTGATATCCAATAGCTATCAGATCCATGTATGCATTGACACTGAATGCTTTGAAAGTATTTTAACTATAATAGAATGACAGGAGTTAGTAATTTCCAAGACACAAAAGAGGCTGATTCAAAAGCACAACCCAATGACTCACATGAGACGGGCATGATGATGTTAAGGAAAAAGATTGAGATAGCCTGAAGGGAAGCTGAGAAGGAGACAAACAGGGTTTTTAAAGAGTGAGAGAAGAGGATGGAAACCTTGAGACATACAGAGAAATATTGAGAGATGGCTGCAACGTGAGAGAGCGCAAGCAGAAAAGAGATTTTGAAAAAGGCTTGAGACAGAGCTTGAAAGAGAAAGGAGAAACAGGAAACAGATAAAAGAGAGGCTGGTGGGTTCAGAGGGCGAGTTATGGAGGACAGACAGGAAAGTGAAAAGGAACTCTTTCATTAACTCTGCTGATAATAACCTTTATTCCTCCCCAACCTGTTTCCATAGCCTTCTTCCTTCTTCTCACAACCCCCACCCACCTCCATCTCACTCACTCTTCTTCTCATCCTTCTGTAATTCTCCTCTATGTCAGTGTTTGGGAAAAGTTGTTTTGAAAAGCTAGAACAGCTAGCAATTTGCAATATCAAGAGAATTCTATGTTTTGACTTCAGTTTACACACTCTTCTAAACCTTGAGAGGTTTCAATTACTAGTGTTCTGACATCATTTGAAAAAAATTACAATTAAAAAAGCATAAGATTAAGGCTGCTTTAATGACTGAAAAGCTGACATGTCATAGATTATTTGAAATGTGTGCTTTAGGGAGAACAGGCGCTTACACATATTGTGTTCTATTTGGAAAATAAAAGCAGAGCAGCCAAGTCAAACTTTAAGTTAGAAGTGCTCTTTTTGTTTCACTTATTTCTTTGGTTTCCATCTCTACAATCACAAAGTAAACAATAGAATTACACTGTTCATGTTGGAAAGTAATCTACCAGGAATGTAAACTTTCCTGGCTAACATAGTTAGTTGCCAGAGTACGTTGCTTAAACTTATTTGCTGGATGACCCTACGTTTGTTTGTTTTTTTAGGGGTGGGACTCATTGGGAATCTAAGTTTGTTCGATTCACATTTTTGGTGTCATAATTAGATTCAGAATTGATTCTCAATTCAATATTCAATTGCAATATAGACAATAAGTATTAAGTGGACTTTTTTTATGTGAAAAAGTTATAATACCAATAATAAATATTTTTGAAATATGTCCAGTCTTGTGCTTGTATGAGAATAATCAAATGAAAGTGAAATTTACTGACCACCACCACTGGTTAAATGTCTTTTGTAAGTGACAGTTAGACTATGCTCTGTGTAAGGGGGCTGGTATAGTCTGTCAGGCATGCTTGTTGGATAGACGAATAGTTTAGGAAACCTCCTTCCCCCATACTTTTCCCACAAGGCACTTTTCATTTTTGACATAACTATTTCTGTCACTTTCTCAGTGTCACAACTGACTGCTACACCATGAATACCTTCTAGGAGAGACGGTCTTAAAATATGCATGCATATCATGTCCCTTCTTCCTCTCTATGCCTTTGAGTGTCACCGTTTGAAACATGTCATGTGAATTTTTAAATTAAAAATGCATACAAACGCTTGTCTTAACTGGATAAGATTACTCTAATGTGTGTGCACTTTACACCCCTGCACTGTGCCCTAGTGTCTCTGTTTCGCTTTTTTTCATTCCATCAACATAACGTATAATCATTTATTTTTCTGGAATCTGACTGTCTGGAATCTGTGATTGAAAGATAAGAATCACAACTTGTGTGAAACATTTTTCCGCACCACTAGTTTGCATTTTTCTTTTGTTTTTGAAATTAATATGTGGGCTGTGTTTTTTTCCCCCACACAGTGCTGATATCAGTAAGAATACAGCCTCATGCAGATATGGCTAGCTGTGGCCTATTGTCCTCCAGCTCACCTGAGTTCCTGTGAAGTTGACCATAGACTCCATGTTGAGGCCATTGAAGATGTTCACCTAAAACATCAAATACAACAAGTGAGCTTTACACAAACCACTTCAAGGATTCAGCATTAGCAGTTGCATTACAGTTTTAAAACTGTCGGACCCTGGACTCACAGTACTCTTAGAGTCACTGTCACAAGAGTAAAGTGTTTTCTGCACTGGTCAAACAGTCACCATCCACAATCACTGTTTGACCAGCTACATAGATGACTAGGAGGAGACAGGATATCACCCTGATGTGGTCACATGTGTGCGAGTACAGTATGTGGTGTATACAGGGTACACTTAACACTTACGTAGCCCAGTGCCTTGTCTCCCCTGGGTACTCCAGTCACGTAATCTATGAAGGTGAGAAAATACAGACTTAATTCGGACAAGTTTGGTTAGTATCTAACGCATCTCTATCTGCATTTACATGAAGCATTTAATTAAATAATCACTGAAACAGCCTATTCAGGATAGCATGCAGAGAAGTGCAGTGAGTGTACTGTTGTGCAGTGTAATGCAATGCAATGTAGTTTAGTGCAGTGCAGTCTAGTGCAGTGCAGTGTAGTTTAGTGCAGTGCATTTTAGCGCAGTGTAGTTTGGTACAGTGCAGTGTAGTGTAGTTTTGTGCAATGTAGTGTAGATAGATAGTTTATTTGTCCTCAAGGAGGAAATTCTTTTCCACAGCAATGTGCATTCTTTGGATTAAACCAGCTCCCGTAGCCAGCTGCGCTGTGCATCATGCTCCCTTATACCAGGGTCTGGGTGAATACTCTTTTCCGATTGGCCAGCAGGTGTGTGTTAAAACCATTTATTGTAAATGTTGTTTGGCTCAAGTTTAATCCCCGTTCTAAATTCATCCACTCTCCGACCTGTAATCATAGCAACAATACAGAGTACAGCTGTCAAAGCTTACTCGTTATGAAGTTTTGAAGAATGGGATGCAGCAGAGGAAAAAGAAATGGAGAAAAGAAAGAAACCAAGCAAAAAACGGCACAATGAACTGACACTTTAAGAGCTGGCGGCGGCGAGTAGTGTGGCAAGTTGTTATGACAACGGTAAGCTCTTGCTTCATAACCATTAGATTTTGTTGGGCCTCCACCATGTGGTCAGACAAAGGCAGGCCTAGCTGTAAACTCTGAAGCCTGACCCGGGGCCGCCTTTGTCCTTTAATCCCTGAAACAAAGGCCAAAAGGCTGCTCACACAGACTACAACTCCCAGCCTGCCCTGCAGTTCACACCTTGAGATCTGGGAGAGCCCCAAACTCTCGATTTTCATTGGCAGAGACACCAACACCCCAGGGAGTTACCTCAGCTGTAAGTACCAGCTGTACAGATATACCCATTGCCTTTCCATTGTTCCTGCAGTGTAGCAGGAAGCTTAGCTTTCCCGGTGAGCCAGTTTACTAAAGGAGGTAACCAATCTCCTGTGCAAGTGTATTTCCCCCTTCCAAGTTTGAAGATCCTCCCCTTGCTAGACAAGCTGAGACTTCTCCCTGTGTTCAACCGAGCACAATTATCGGATCCAAAGAAGAGACTGCTGTTGCAACCCAGTGCTCTCCTGTTTTGCCTTCAGAAGTAGGAAAAAGTCCCACTTGGGACTGCTGTGTATTGTGCCACCGCGAGCAAGAAAGCAGGTTGGGTTATCGGTCAACAGTCCAGACAACATGCCTTACAGACTACCGTCTATACGTGCGCTTTTCTTTGTGACAAAGCAATTACTGCTCTCTCTCCACAGTCGCGGGACTGCACCGCTAGCCAGTGTTTTTTTCTATTTTCTCTTTCCTGTTACTAACCCTGTTTACACACACATTACACATAAACACTTGCACCCCTTTGTACATCTGGTGGGTAGATACCATGAGACACTACGCAAAGAAGGCATCCTGCTGTCCCCCCAACGGGACTCCCACACCCCTTTGAAAGAAACAAAGTGTTTATTTACGTAATTTACCTAATTTATGTGCATTCGTTTCATTTGAGCTCAGTGTGAAAGTCTCTACCATGTTTTACTGTAATTTACAGTCACGCTAGTTTCTCTCCTCTGCGTTTTACCAAAGGCGGGGCTTAGCCCCTCCACACACACACACACACACACACACACACACACACACACACACACACACACACACACACACACACACACACACACACACACACACACACACACACACACACAGAGGAGCAGAGCTTGTTCACTGTCTAGTGAACAAGCTGAAGTAGATAACGTTACTCGAGTTGAGGACAACTACACTCATTACATTACATTACACTGCTGCCGATGGTCCATTTGGGACCATTTTGTCCATATGATCCTGAAGCCATCAAGGCTAACCTCAGTGCCCGGGTCAGACTCATCAAGCCAAGACTCAGTCAAAGCAAAGATATATGCCTCCCTGAACAATGCCTCCATAAGACATTTAGCATGTAGCATGTCCATTTTATTTTTCAATAAATGGACATTTAAAGAATGATTGCGGGTAGTGGAGGTTTAAAATGGCGCTGTCTGAGTTTGCAACACACCCTTTCTTACTGACCTCTTCGGACTAGATTTTCTATCGGGTGGGATAGTTTAGTGCAGCGCATTGTAGTGCAGTGCACTGTCATATAGTTTTGTGTGTTGCAGTGCAGTGTAGTGCAGTACAGTGCATTTTAGTGCAGTGCAGTGGAGTATAGTTCAGTGCAGTGCAGTGTAGTGTAGTGTGGGGTAGTGCAGGGCCTGTAGTGTGGTGTAGTGCATTTTAGTGCAATGCATTGTAGTATAGTGTTGTGCACTGCAGTGTAATGCAGTACAGGGCAATGCAGTGTAGTTTAGTGCATTGTAGTGCATTGTAGTGCACTGCAGTGTAGTTTAGTGCAGTGTAGTGCAGTGCAGTGCATTGTAGTGTAGTGTAGTTCAGTGTAGAGTAGTACAGTGCAGTGTAGTTTAGTGCACTGTAGTGCAGTGCAGTGCAGTTCAGTGTGGTGTTGTACAGTATAGTGCAGTGTAGTGCAGTGTAGTACAGTGTAGTGCAGTGTGGTCTAGTGTAGTGTATTTCAGTGTCATGAAGTATGGTGCAGTGTAGTGTAGGAGTAGTAAAAGCATGATCACTAACAACAGCCATCTCTATCCTTACCTTCCTTCCCATCATCGTTGAAGTCTCCAATTGTCACAGAGTATCCTGGTCAACACAGAGATGTGGATTCACTCAGTAAAACTACTTACAACATGTTCCTCAAATAACTCTTATGTTATTTGAATGTTCTTGGAGGGTATAGTCTTAAATAGAACCGACTATATATTGTTCATTTCAAAGAACAATAACAACTGTAGTTTAAATGTTATATACATACATACATACATACATACATACATAAATGTAGATCATGTGTGTTTAAAATGATATAACAGCCAGTCTGTTCTGACAATATTTTGTTCAGTATAAAAGGTAAAGTTTTGCTCAAACATGCATGAAAGTACCAAACTATTGCTGTACTTATATTATAAACATAAAAATAAGATATTTACACTTTAAATAACTTGGTGTGACACTGGATCCAAATTTGAACTTTAAGAAACATGTTTAAAAAATGGTTAAAATCATGAAGTACAACTTAGCAAATTTTAGACATATTAGAAACTGTCTCTCTTTGGACGCAGCCAAGATATTTATGCATGCTATGATTCTTTCCCATATGTCTTATTGCATCACATGTTGGTGGGGGCAGGCTGGACAAACAGCCATAAGACCTCTTGAGTCCTTATACAAACAAACTCTAAAAACTCTGGACAAAAAGCCAATGCATTTCCATCACTGTAGGGTACTGGAGAAATACAATTTACTGAGCTTTGAGAATTTTAGATTATTCTCAAATTTATGCCTGGTTTATAACATTTTTCAATGGTTTGGCCCCTCCTTCACTACGTGACTTTGTGTATACTCGCTCAGTAAATTCTATTAGATCCTCCAGAGTATCCTCTATACAAGATTATACTATGCCATTTCGTCGCACTGCATTTTGGGCAATGAGCTTTCTCTGTGAAAGCCACAACTCAGTGGAATGCCCTACCTGATGATATGAACAGCTGCAGTTCCATCAGTATGCTCAAAACCAAATTAAAAAATCTGCTTAAAACTACTCAGCTCTGTAACCTCTCACTCTAAATTTCATCTCATGGTCTTCTCATGAATGCAAATGATCTTGCTTTTAATTCAACAAGCGTACATTATTAATTTCTAGTTGACATTGTGAATGTATGTGATGTGCTATTGTGTGTACCTTTGTATTTTGTGTTATGTGTCCTGTGTGTTTTTTGCTTTGTACTGTTATGTTTTAATTGTGACCTGCCTAAGGGACTGCAGATGAAAATTAGCTATAAGTTAACTCTGATGCGGCACATCAAATGGTAACATTTATGTTTAAACACTGTGCACGGTCCCAGTAACTGCAATACAACAACAAATTTACTTCAGTATTCAAAAATCACACAGCAAAAATGGAATCCCATCTTTTGTTCCACTGAGTCATACATTTTACCTAGGGCTAAATGATTTGAGGACAGTATCTAAATGCAGTTGTTCTGACCATTATTGCATTATTTTCTGTATTCTGTGTATTGGAGACATCTTCCATGTCTTACAGTTTGTTAGGCTCTGTTAATTATGCAAATTATCATTATAAGGGCAATTCTTAAGATTTAAAAAAAATGCACTCTTTCAAATTGCTATTTCAATATTAATACCAGACCAAAATTCTGTGATAAATAAAAAAGTTCTCAACTATTATTCAACTTTTTCATTTAGAGAACTATGAAGTAACTTGAATCTTTTTCAAAATATGATATTAAAGAGATTAAAATGAACAACTTAAACATTGTATGGCTGGATGATTTTCTTTTTCCATCATCTCTGCTTTTTACATCCATGTGGATATTCCCTCACATCAGTCTATAGTCTGAGTCAGTCAAATCAAGTAAGTATCTGACAGTCTTTCTATGCTGACCTGCAGTGGAGGGACAAAGAGGGGATTTTGGAAGATACTAATTTGATTTGATCAAATCAGACTGCTGAAGCATCATACTAGCTTCAGATTAATTTTGGAATGTATTTCAAATCCTGCACAGAATAAGGACTGGGGATTTTTTCCCCCTTAACTTCTATTGAAAGCACATTAGGAATACATCTAATGGCCAGTATGAATAAGGAGGAATGATTACAGTGAGCAAACCCAGTTTCAATGTTCATATGAGCACATGACTATTACTGTAAGACAGACTATCTCTACCCTGTCCTCATTAATGCAGCTGTGAGTGGAAATCAAAAAAGGTGAAAGAAAAAGAAAGAAAAGGTGTGTGCAACTATGTGGTTACCTAGGTAACTGTCATCGTACTGGGCGCCGGCTGACTTGGTGGCCAGGGTGTTTCCATAAGGGGTGATGTAATTTTCGTTGAATCTGGTAAAAATCTCAGAGACATCATCGGAAATCAGCTGGCCTGAAGAGAAAGGAGGAGAACATTAGAGAACAGAGCAGAACAAAAAAGAGAACAACTAGAGAAGAACCCAAGGAGAAAACAGAGGTCAACAAAAGAAGGGTGAGAAACAAGGTGACAACTGAAGAAGAAAACCAAGAGAGGACATGATAGAACAAAAGAGAACAAGGAGGAGAAAAATTAAGAGAACAAGGAGAAAAACAAGGATAAAAAAAGAGAGGAAAGCAGAAGCGGAGGGAGTACAAAACAAGGAAGAAGAGTAGAACAGTTGAGAACAGAAGAGTGTAAAGAGCAGATAAAGAACATGCGATTTTATGCGAGTATGTTAACCAGTCAATACACTTTTGGTTTAGAAAAACACACACAACTTGTAATTAGATGAGCCACACAGCTTCCACAGGGACAGTGTTAACAACTGACTAATCAGAAACAGAGCTGTGTGTGAGAGTACGTGAGTGTGTGGTTTGTTGCGAGTGTTGACTCAACAGGAAACAATAATTAGGCTAACACACCCCAGGAAGAACCTTGCCATACCGGCAGAGAGAGATGGAGGAAGGAAATGAGTGAGACTGACTCAGTGTTCAGGCTATACAGCCATATTCTGTGTCACACCCTTTAATGTCAGACAGCTAGACAAACATGGATTACAACACACTGCTGATACACACACCCTGTCTAAAGCCTAACCAGCCTGGACATTACCTGCTTATTAAAATCTTAAGGTGGTGATGACGCATGCTTCAGTCCAGTGTGTCCAGTGTCACAACAGCAGAAATAGGATTTTAGATTCTTTTTCTGTACACATCTCCCTAATCCCCACAGGAGGCTGAACCCACAATAACACAACACACCCTGCTCATGCTGATCCAGCAGCATCTAAAACGACCAACACACACCAGCCCCACCAAACAATACTGCCACGTCAGTGATCTGAAGAAAAATACTTCCAACTGCTCTTTGGGACATTTTATATTAGAATCTTTGAGGTTCAACTTTGAGGTCTATATATATAGACGAATCTGGGTTGCAGACTAAATATAATGCAAGTAAAAAATAATGTAAAAGGATCTCACTTTTTGAGGTGCTTTTTGCCAGGAAATCTGTTGCCCTGACAACTGTCATTTACATTTTCAATTTCTTCTTTAAAAAGATAGCCTACATGGTATCAAGTGTGATATGTACTTTTTGGAATTTATCACACTAAGGCCATATGGTCAAATTTAAATTATTTCAAGGAGACCTATTATGTTTTTCCTTGTTTACATATTTTTATACATAAAATGTTACAATGGTAAATGGACTGTACTTGTATAGTGCCTTTCTAGTCTTCCGACCACTCAAAGCGCTTTTTACACTGCGAATCATTCACTCATTCACACACATTCATACGCTGAATGGATACAGGGCCCACCATGCAAGCTCCCAACCTGCCCATCAGAGGAAATCTTATCATTCACACACATTCACACACCGATGGCACAGCAGTGAACTCCTGTGTTGTGCCTGTAGCAGATGACCACAGCTGCAGCCACAGCCGCCCCTACAATGTCAGATGTTCATACTAAAAGTGGCCGACGTGTCAAATAATGAGGGTAACATATGTAGAAATAATCCTGGGGGGAAAAAGCACCGGCTTCAGACTGCTCTGAACGCTTGGTTTCCAACATTTTTTTCTACTTTCAGCCTGAGCTGACGTCAGTTGGTGATGGATTTCTTTATACGGTCATCTGCTACATGCACAGCACAGGAGTTCACTGCACCACTAAACTAACATTATGGCATTTTGTCATTGTATTGTTGGTAGTCAGGCTGAGTCATTACTCCAATACATAGCCGAGCAAAGTAAAATATGTTGTTTACCTGTTGGAGGTGTGCTGGTCGTCTGCAGCTATTCATCAAACATCACCACCACTGTGGCTGCTTCCACTTGTACTGTTCCTCCCTGCATTATTTCTAACTGATCCGCTCAACAAACAGCTCCAAATATATATCCATATATTGTTATTTCGGCCGGTTTTCAGTGCCACAAACGAAGTTCTGCCAATTAAATTTTTAAAATTAAATTAACATTTTTCACTTCCTGTAAATTCTTCACGATAAAAATCCTTATTCAGTCATTTAAATGCTTTTAATTTGATGCAGAAAAACAGGACATGTTGGGTTTTCATCAGCGGTAACTTTACATGACTGATATGGCTGCCACTCAGCATCTTCCGGAAAGCTGGCCAATCAGAACAGACTGAACTGAAGGGCTGCATAAAGAGTCAGATAAATAAGGAGTTTTTTGAACTGTGAATCATGCAAAGCTACTCTAGTGGAGTCCAAAAATAAATGTGTAGAGCTGGAAATTAGCTTAATAGGTCATCTTTAAACACAAAAACAAAAAGAAGAGCCACTAGATGGCAGAAGGGTACTTTACAACAACAGCTTGAGTTAATCCTGTTGGCTTTTTTTGCACTTTGTAAACAGTCCCCCTGTACATTCGTCTCACAGCCAGCTGTACACAGAGACCAGTTATTTAGAGACATGTTATTTGTCCAGCTTGGAGGATGACTTGTTTTGATGAAAATTAGGTTTTAGCTTGCTGTCTACCTTACTATGGTAGGAAAGAGGCGTTTATGTTTTAAAAACGTTTCGCTCATGAGTTATTGATCCAGGAAGTTCTAATCTGTCAATATATTTCTAACTTTCCCAAATTGTGTAGTGTAGCCTACAAACTGTACTTTTTTCTGTCAATGATGCATTCATTGTTTACGCAACTCACATGAAGGTAAAATGTTGCCACAACGGTGACTTCAGGGAAGCGGGAGGATTTTCCAGTTCTGTTCTGTTTCTGCGTCATCTCCAACTCCAGAAATGGCCATGGTGTCTCAAAAAGTAACTGCAACTGCAGGCTACCGGTAACCTATGTTGTATTGTCTTTGACATGTTTTGACTTTTTTTTTTTTTTTTTTTCTTTCCTTCGGACACCCACCAGGCACGGGTGTGGGGAAAAAAAAAATACTGGGAGAATTGCAGATCCTGCTTTTGATTTCGAAGGTCACAATTGAACGCTCATTTCGATCGATTTTTGACTTAAAATTGAAATTATGACACCCCTAGTCAAAACCAATGTCACACTAGTGTTTCAAGAGTGATGAACTTCCACATTCACACAGACTACCTTCATCTGTCAACTATAATTAATCCACTGCTATCAGTGTCAGTGTAAATGTATTGGATTGGATGGATTCATCTATAGTTCTGCAGAAGAAATCTTATGGTAGGGGGGAAGAGATGCATTTTAAGTTTCTGGTGGGTTTGGAGTAAAGAACGTAGTGAGTCTGAGCAGGGACAGTCATTGAAGGAACAGTTTGACATATTGGGATAAACAGCTAGCCTGGCTATGTCCAAAAGGTAGCAAAACCACCTACCAGCACCTTTAAAGCTCACTAATTAACAAATTATATCTTGTCTGTTTAATTTGTACAAAAAACAAAGTTTTGGCCATCATTTCAATAAGTTATGGTAACATTGAACGAAAGCATGTTAATTCCTGATAAATGGCACTCAACATGGCATCATTGCTAGACCACTACCAGCACAAGAAATACAAGCAGTGAGATGATCAGACAGGTTGTAAACAAACCAACAGTTAAGCATAGCACTACTAGTGGTAACAAACTGCACAGGGTACCTTTAATGTTATATGTATAATGTTATTATAATTGTTAGAAACAATGGCTAAAAACATGCAAATAAGATCAAAGTTGTAATGCAACAGAGTCTCCTTTCACCTTTCACCGAGACAAAGTGAGTGTAGAGAGAGATAGACTGTGAATGGAACTGGCTGACCTGGATCTGCCCTTTCCTTCTTACATGCTCTTAATTTTCAGATACCAAACTTGCTTTAAGACTGCAACAACACACACACACACACACACACAGACACACACACACACACACACACACACACACAGTGTAACACTCACCCTGCCAGTAGAAGCTGCCAGGTCCACCCACCACCACTCTGTTGTTCTTCTGCACCACAATAAGAAACAGGGAAAAAGGGAGAATTTTATTACTTTTACTTCTTATTTGGCCCCCTGAGTCAGTACAGAACTAAGTCTTGTACCCAGAGGTGTTAGGGATTCACGGCTGACACCTCCACCTCTAAAACCACACACACAACCAAACACATGCACTGCTGACCAAGGATCACAAATCAAAGATGGATGGTTGGTCCACTGCCTTGGTCCATACTGAAATATCTCAAAGAGTGAATCCAAAAGATTGTTGTATTCCCCTGAATTTTCATCTATGCCACCATAATTAGCAAATGTTAACATGCTAACACACTAAACTACGATGGTGAATGTGGTAAACAATATACCTGCTAAACATCAGCATATTAGCATTTAGCTCAAAGCACATAGAGCTGCTAGCATGGCTGTAGACTAAGTTTTATTACATTTCTGTTTGTGTACAGATTAAACAAACAAGATAAAACATTACTGAGCTTCAAATGTGTTTATGTGTGTCTATATGAGCTTTATCACTGTAGTGGCTTGTGAGATACTAATGCAATCTAATCTAAATGCAAGTCAAGCAATGATCCCAGACTTAACAATAAACTCCAGGCCACTGTAGGTTCTACTCATAGTGGTGCAGCATAAAGTCCAAAATAATAGCAGATGTGAACAATGAGTTTCTGTGGGTTAGGATTGGTTACCTACCTTAAGGAAGTCGACACTGAAGCCAGCCTGGCAGAAGCCCTGCCCTTCTGGCGAATTGGCATCTGGACAAAGAAATAAAGCAGTGACATTACATCATATATATCAGGAAGAGAGGTAGACATGCCATGTGATAAATGAAAATCAAACTGTAATAGATGTAACTTCTCATTTTATATTTATTTATATTTATAAGCATTACATGATTATTATTTACCCTAAACTTGAAATGTTTATAAGTCAAAAGTGACTTTTTGAACACCACTACAATTTGTCCTTATTGGAAAAACCAAGTTTAGAAAACAAAACAAATCCTGTTTCCCGCCAAATCAGGATCCTGCTTTGGCTAGTTACTAGGTAAAAAAACGTCAGGGTGCATGTGATTGCTGGTAACTATAATTTTCCAATCACATTTCACCTTGAAGTGGAAGGGTTCTTTTATTGATAAAATAGTGACGACTTCTGCCAGATGTAAGTCCTGAAAAAGCTAACAGGAACAGCACTGGAAAGAAGGAATATTGTTGCTAGTGAAGAAAGCTGCAGGTGAAGAATGGAAGAGAATGGAGAGAGCTGTCTGGTGAGATTATAGATTTTAGCTGCAAGTTTTTGTGAGCTTGTGTGTTCCTCTCATATCAGTTTTTATTTAACAAGTAGCTATTCTTTTATTGGTTATTGGTCACTTCAATTTTTCCTCCTGCCCACACTGGCTGTGAAAAGATCACTTCCTACAATGATTCCAATGCAAGTAATGAGGGATCAAATCCACAGTCCTGTGCAAAAATACATCCCAAAGTTCAGACAGACTTGTAAAACTGCAAACCTATCCTTGACAGGCTGCTTAATATATCAGGTCAATTAAAGAGTAACTTGGAACCACCTGAAAATTGTGTTTTTGCTGACCTCCAGTACTTTAACTTGTTACCTTACTGCACTGATGTATAGGTTTACTCCAGTACAGCGTGACATCACTGTTGGGTATGGTCACAGTTGCCATTTGAATCAAGTCCATAGAAGCCTTAATGACAGGTCCAACAGAGCACACTTCTGACCACACCCAACCCCACCTATCAGTGATGATCAGAGTGGTCAGAGTGAAACACTGTTTTTCAGCCTGATGTTAAGTTAGTCCTTATACACAAGACACAACACGTTAAACCTAGAGAAGACAGACAGAGAGGACAGAGAGAAGAAAAGAACAGACTTGATCTGCAGGGTGAGTACTCCACCACTTTGTCTTCTTTCTTCAGGTAACATGTTCCCACCGGCTCTCGCTCAGAGACACCAAAGGTGGACCACTGGTACAGAGGAGCACAGGCCTGGAAAACACACACACTCAATAAACACCAGAGACCAGAGGAACAATCCTTTTGTCATAGAAGTACTAACATGAGGTAATTTTGAAAATCGTTTTGTTTAACTAGTCATTAATCATGACTAGTTAAACTACTGTCTGACAGCAAAGAATATAAGTCATAATTGTTGACTAGTCAATGAAATGTTTATGTCGACTGACCATTCCCCTCTTTGGATGTAAATCTAATTTACTGCTGTTTGTGGAATTTAGAAAGATTTCCTGGGACATCTGGTCACCTGATCAGGTGTTTTCAGCAGCCGAACTAGATAAGAAAGACCAAACAGTGCTCGAGTCACTCCCATCGTGTAGCCACGGTATACTTATTATCTAAACATAGCACAAAAAGTAAGGAAATTTGTGTTTTGTAGATTATTTCTTTGTTGCAACAATGCTTTTGGCAATAAATCTTATACCATTGGAAAGTCTGTTTATTTCCCTTTTAAAAGGTGCCACTTTTGTAAGGAACATGCATTTGTGGGATGAGCAGCAGAGCTGAGTATGTGGCTTGCGCCAATGAAAAATTTGCCAAATCTTCTCTGCCAATGCCAAACAGCTTATTCTGCCATTAACATTGTTTGGTGGTGGATTGGATGATTGAAGTTTGAAGAAACAAGACATATTGGCAATTTAACAATTTATTCATTTAACAAACAGGAGCCTCAGTAGCATGGGGAAGAACCATACACAGCCACAACAGCCTGGCACCTCCTCCTCATGCTGGTCACCAGCCTGGTCACACATTGCTGTGGGATGGAATCCCATTCTTCACCCAGCATTTGTCGCAAGTCAGCCAACATGGTTGTGTTGGTCACTCTGGCATGAACAGCATGCCCAAGCTGATCCCACAAATGTTCAATGGGGTTGAGGTCAGGACTGCTGGCAGGCCATTCCATCCTCTCCACTCCCAAATTCTGGAGGTAGTCTCTGATAAATCCCCCTCTGTGGGGGCGAGCGTTGTCATCTTGGAAGATAGGGTTCAGTCCCAGACTGTGGAGATATGAGATTGCCACTGGTTGCAGAATCTCATCTCGATATCTCTCTGTATTGAGATTGCCTCCAATGATGACAAGCCTCGTTTTTCCAGTGAGGGAGATGCCGCCCCACACCATCACACTGCCTCCACCAAAAGATGTGACTCTATCTGTGCAGCAATCAGCATAGCGTTCTCCGCGTCTTCTCCACACTTTGACCCTATGATCCAACTGCCGTAGGCAGAATCTGGACTCATCACTGAACATAACGTTCCTCCACATGTTCAGCTTCCAGTGCACATGTTGCCAACACCAGCGAAAACGAGCCTGACGGTGAAGGGCAGTCATGGCAGGCCTCCTGGCAGCCCTATGCTGCCAATCAGGCGCCTGATTGGCAGCATAGGGCACTTGGGGGCTTCTGGCACCTGGGGGTACCAGAAGCTTAAAACAAGAGTCAATAGCAACAGCAAAATAAGCTGTTTGGCATTGGCAGAGAAGATTTGGCAAATTTTTCATCAGCGCAAGCCACATACTCAGCTCTGCTGCTCATCCCACAAATGCATGTTCCTTACAAATGTGGCACCGTTTAAAGGGGAAATAAACAGTCTTTCCAACGGTATAAGATTTATTGCCAAGACGCATTGTTACAACAAAGAAATAATCTACCAAACACACATTTCCTTACTTTTTGTGCTATGTTTAAATTAAAACCAGAGGACTGACTGTTGTCAAGAATCACTGTAAATATGTTTTGTTTACTTTGTAATAGCTATTTAAAGCTAGAGCATTTTTGTTGAAACAAGAAAAATGGGTTTGACTTTGTTTTAAGTGACAGATGTGCCACCATGTTTAAACCCATTTAACTGTCCTCCAGTGAAGCTAAATATAATATTTTGAACTTGTCTGACCATTTGTTGAATAGCAACAAAACAGAGTCAAAGAAACACAATTTGAAGTGAATGCCTTATTTTGGTATTAAAATTTCAATAATGTTAATTTTATTTACTGCTCAAATATCTAATTTGCTGGGAATTTGCTGTAATAATGGACACCAGTAGTTTAAAAAATACTGTGATTTTGGACAAACATGCACTTTGGGTCCATTTCATTTTTTACTGATTAAATGAATATTGTCTCTGATAATCAATTTAAAAGAAAATTCCTTGAAATTTGCATCTATAATGTATGTGTGTGTGTGTGTGTGTGTGTGTGTGTGTGTGTGTGTGTGTGTGTGTGTTGTAGCGTTTCTTACCAGAATGTGTTCTCCATCAGATCGTACCGAGGCACCAAACCACTGCTTGGATTTAAACTCCATCTGAGCCCCCCCTGTATTCTTCCTGTCATCTGCAAGAAGGGAAAGCTTTTATCAAAGCATGCAAAGTCTTTCAGAATAAAATATAGTTCTAGTCTCTGTTCATCTCTTGTTTCAGGAACGCTTTCCTTTGTTTGCATATTGTCCTTTTTTTATTAGAACAATATTACAACACATGGTCACACATGTAAATCTAATTTAATTGTTTTTTGCTTGTTTTTTTTAAAAAAAAAAAAAATATGCAGAGAAGGGTGATTAGTTTTTGTCACCCTGAGTAGTGTTATTGCCATCAGGATTTGGCAGCTGAACATCAGAGGAAATCATGAGCAGACATTTTAGTTGATAAAAACTGTAACTATAAAGGAAGCAGCAGGGCGGGGTGAGGTGGGGTTTTACTTTTACTATATGACTTATCAAGTGTCATTTTGATCTTACACTTGGCCAGGGCAATTTTGCAATTCCACACTGACAAAGAGGAATGAGACAAAAATCTCCGACAGTATTGTCACACTTTATTAATGCTCAGAGCATGGTACACAGCATAGCATTAAGGTACTGTGGCGATCTTGCTACCTTCTGATGCACCATTTTAGCCTTGGCCTTTCTAAACACCTAACAGTTAGCAAAGTCTGTGCCAACACTCCAAAAGACTTTGTCTTTGATCATACACATTCCATGAATCCTCCTGGTGGATTGATAGTACCTTGGTATGTAATCAGGCTAAAGTTCTCTCAGTTAAAGATGACATGGTAAGATTCAGAATGATCAAACAGTGGAAATTAAACATGATTACATGTGCAGTGACTGTATTTAAACGTGCAATAAACATATTCACACTTGATTATATGGGTAATGTGTGTAATTTTCCTCACAACTTGAATAAGTGTAATATAGGTGCAAACTGTGAAATATTAGGTGTTTTATCTTTGACATCTCGAAAACGTACATCATGGAAAACAATTTAATCAGAAATTAATTAAGTAACTTAAGGGCACGAATAACTTATTTAAGGAATCAATTACTAACTAAATTAAGTAATTTCAGGAAACTAGTAGTTTCCCAAGAAAAAAGTTAGTTCTGTAACAGCTGAAGGAATTCAAGATTAAAGAGACAGACAAACACCGTTTTACAGAGGAAAAAGAAAACACAAACCCTGTAAACAATAATGAAGCCAAAAACGCAGTAATGCACCATGTATACAATGTACACGCAGTACCAGTCAAAAGTTTGGACACACTTTCTCATTCATGTGAATGGGAAGATGTGTCCAAAGATGATGGTAGTGTATACTGTCTTATGTATACATGTGTGTATGTATTTATTTATACTAATAAAGTGGTGTTAATGTGAGAAAGAGAGCCAGTAGCCGGCCCTGCTCTGCTCTGCTCTCAATCTGGAGCCAGCTGGCTGATGTTATGCAGAGTTCAATGCAGAAAACAGCTCAGTCATTGCTGAAATAAAAGGAGGAGCCCCACACAAATCTGACAAAAATGTTGATAAGAAGCAGATTAATATCTCGTTGGTGGATAATATTCACAGGCAGTGAGGAAATGTAGAGGGTGCTGTTTTCAAGTCTTTTGATTCTCACAGCTATTTTTGCTTGATATAATGGTATCAGTAGTATTTTGGTGCCCATCATCAGACATTGTGGATAAAGTATAAATGGGTAGTTTCCCCAATTCTGGCAATAAATTGGACATTTTTTCCCTAATCTCGAATAGTGGTGGCGAACCAGTTAGCCATGATGCCAAGTGTTTTGTGCCAGCTAGTTACCATCTTAACAGCACTATAACCGTGACAACACACTCTGTCTCTTTGTTGTTTGTCAATGGAGGACTTCACTCCTTAACCAGGGAATTGAGTTTATGTCCAAAGCAACATGATGACAAGCTAGACTGACAGTCTACAGTCACAATAGCAGTTCAGTGAGGCTGTAAACAAAAGAAATTGTTAGATAAAAGTTCAGGAATGTGTTTGGGGGATAATCATGCTCTAAGTTTTGGAAATACAGTTTCCGTTATACTTTGGGGGATGAAAACGGGAAGTAACTATTGTAACATTGCTATGGTTTTGGCAAGTTAGCTGAGACAGAAAACATTCATCAGGACAGAGAAGTTTTAGTCACAGAGGACTGATCAAAATATAGTGTGTCTGATTCATATTTATTTATTACTCTTCTGCTCACTTCACACAGCTAAAATAGAACAGAATCACACCGAGTCAGACGTAATACACACACACACACACACACAAGTATTCCAGTTAATTCTGATCTCCTGGTCCAGTAAAGCTTTGGCCAGCAAATCAACAACAAAGACTTCTATTGTGGGAGGAAAACACACACACACACACACGTACAGGGAGACATAACTAGGCCACTCACTAACAGCATTACAGCCAGAGGGTACAACATCAGTGCGTAGTCTTTGGTTTCAGTTCCTACAGAGAGCCTTGTTTAAAGGCATGTCAGCAGGGCAGACGCTTGCTGATCCGGCCAGTCGTAATGTCAGGCTGCAAATCAAATGCTGGTGAAAAGTAAACATCCTGTACAAACAGTCTACTTAAGATTTTGAGGCTATGCAAGACAAATTCACCTTTTATGGACATAACAGGCCTGAACAGTAAACAGCATAAAGGAGAGTATTCACATGTTGTTACTGTGAGATAACCTATGCCCCTCTCACATTTAAAACACAAATTATTTAGAACTGCAGTGCAGTTACACATACATCAAAGAGTGACCATCAGAGCAAGCAATGGAAAGATCTGACACAGTAAACAGAGCTCAAAGAAGACATGTGAATCTGAACCGATCAACAAAACAAAAATCAGACTGAACACTACTCAGCTAACAGCTGCAGTGTTTCCCCTATAATTATACAGGCCTGGCTTGCTGCCAGGCCATCAACGACCCCCACCAGGCCAAAAAAAATCTTTTTTTAATGCCAAAAATAACGCCAAATATCCATTCATTTGGAAATCAACAGCTTTTGGGAGTCTGTGCAGCGCTGTACAGAAACGTGAGTTAACCTCTGTGTCGTTGCCTGGGAATCCATTGGTACTGTAACTCCAGTGCATAATCAACTGCTGCCAGCTTGTAATGAGAAGCTGCTTTTGTCTACTTCTATCAGAAATCAAGGACCCTATGTTTCAAAAATGAGTAAAGGCAGGCAGAGCAACGGTGACGAGGGGGGGGACGTTTAGCAATCAGTCAATTACTAAAGGCCAATTCATGCTTTCTGTGTGGCTGCATGTTGGTCCACATAATGTAAATTTCATCATCCATCCATGTCTGTGAGGATTTGTACTGACATCTGCAGAGGGGTCACAATTTGTGACCACGCAGACTGTACACATAGCAAGCACACCAACTGCACAAAAGCAAACAGGAATGCCTGTCTCATCTACTGTATGTATGTGCCATATTCCTATTCTCATTAAGCTGTTGCTTTTCTTTTTTTGACCTTTTCTTGTTATTCTGCAACATACAGGAACTACTCAGCTGCATTCAGACTGACAACAGCCCTGTGTGAAACAATACAGGGGGCTGTGTTGGTGTGGGCATGTTGCTTAAAGTGCCAGTGAGATAACGAAATATGATCCAGCAAGTTAGAGTATAGATTATTGCGTTTAAAGACTGATCAGAAAAACATTGCACAGCAGTTTGTAATATTCATAAAATATTCATGTGGATTTTACAACTCTGGAAAACATGTGGAATGCATCTGTGTCCGTGGACCCCCAATGTTACAGCAGTATGTATGGTACCATGTGTGCGTCTGTGGTCTGCATGCAAGTCCATAGCTGTCCTCAGACACAGAAAACAGAGGTATGAATTGGCCTTAAAGGCCAATATGGTGCAATACGTAAGATTTGGCCACCCACATCAAACCATAATTATCACTCACTGAATATAGCCTAAAGCTTACTGTTTACAGTGAATCTGTGCTATAGTGTCATCAAGATATCAAAATGCAATGGAGACATTAGAGCCAGCAGTAAATTACCAAAGAGCTTCACAGATCAGTTCACCACATCATGTAGCTGAGATGACCAGCTATCTCAACCAGTCAGCAGCTACAACAGTGGCATCTCCTGACAACATTGCAGCAAATTTCCAAATAGGCATTATTTAGATAAACTGACCACATGGCGGGAATCTAAATGGTTACTTTCTCACCTGAAAAAATATTAAAACTTAATTAAGTGACAAACAGTCCTACAGCAAAACTTGCAACAGTTTTCAGCTGCTATTGCTGGCCGGTGGCTTGGTTGGGGCAGCACCACGGATGATGTATTTGGGCAGTGCTACTTCTTCCTCTCATGCTGGACTGAGAGCAGACTGGACGCCACAGTGACTCACTATCACCCTTGAGGTACAAAGTGGTATTACAAGATACCACGGGGCTACTGGTTATCATGCTAAATTCAATAGATATCGCTGCAACACAATATATATACGTCTTTAACATTTTTCAGTTATTTCTTCACATTCTGTTGATAATTTGTTGAATTTTGAATGTTTTAAAGTCCATGTAAAGGAAAATCAGAGAATTTAATTTAACATTATACATGTTAGAAAATAATTGCTGAAAACGTGAAAAGACTGAACTATGCAGTACTGAATTGTGGAGTTAGACTTAAACTGTTTTTCACCATTTCTGTGTTCAGGAATTTTTGGGCAGGCCTGAAATGGTGGCTCGATGACATAGAGGGGTTATTAGCATGACCCCTCTAGCAGCGACTGCCCGCGACTTCAGCTTCAGCACTGGTTATGCGGTTGGGACATCCATGGCCAGAGGGAGAGCGTTTTTTACGGGCAGCACTTCACCCAAAAGTGAGAGGCAATTGCTCCAAGAATGACAGCCACAATGAAGCTGCTTTTCAGCAGAGAAGTAAGTAACATTAAGTGCACTGAGCTCAACTGAAAAAAACAATTTAACATCGCGATGATCGGTGATGGATTACTTGTTAAGTCATCTTGTCGTCTTGTAAGTTACATTTTTATTGAAACAAGCCCACATTTACTTACAAAATATGTGCCAAATTAAACAGTGAGTCCTAATGTTACTTTATTTTTAAAAATCATCCATGTTGCTTGTCTTACACCTACAAACAAGGCCTATTTTGAATTGTGGATTTTTATAAAGGAGTTTGGTATGAGAGTTGTTAACTCGGAGGCTGTTCAGACACACCCCCAGTGTTTCAGAGCAGAAAATACTACTTATTTTTTCACAATTTTGAAACCTAATTTTATATACTTGAGGATTTTTTTTAAATCGTTCAAATTTGGCTAGGTGGTTAATTACACATTTTTCTGTGACATGACAAACTCTGCTTTACACACACTTTGAAGTTCTTGCCAAATCTTACATATTGCACCTTTAAAAGACAACAAGGGCATACAGCATCAGTATTATTGCTATGGTTACCTGCAGTTTAATACCAACAGAGATGTGAAATGGGAGGAGCCATTTCGGGTGCCCCTGGTTCTGAAAGTAAAAATTCTATTAATTTTTCCCATAAACTATTTTGGTGACTCAAGTTTGAGCTCTCCTATGGCTTGGATCAACGACTGAGTTAGAAAATATCTGGTTCTTTAGTAAAAAGTCAAAAGGTACAAGATTGTGTATATGAAAATTTCAGGGCAGAAGCTAAAGATTACAGTTTTGAGAAAACTGATTTTACAATCTACACTGTCAATTAGTTTACTTTTTCTTTCTGGGTCACTTTTGAGTGAATTCAGCAACTGTGGCTATTGTTAAAAAGTTTGCAATGAAGCATTTTGAATTCATTACACTCTGATTCGTGCCATCGGAATCTTCGGCAGCCAGTAAAAATGTTGAAATAATTGAAACGTTGCATTATCTGGGAGAGTCCTGAGTTTCTATATTCAGTAATATTGAGGAGGTCATTTAAAAAAATTTTGAAATAGGAACATTGAATAGAGAAAAGAACTTCCAGAACCAGCCGCCCCTCCCAACTCTATTGTACACTGATTGAGAATAGTGATTAAACTGTTCACTGAAAGTATATTTTAAGTATCCTGATATATCATTTTAAAGGACAATCCCAGTCAATTATATTCTGTGCAGATAGTAAAATGTTCAGATGCTGAAATCCAGAATCGACAACTGCAACAAAAGGTCTACATTTGTTCCAAAACTCACCTGCTAGAGTCCCTACAAGATAAGTTTGATCATATTACACCTGTGTACAAAGTCCTGTTGTCTTTGCGCTGGCTACCAACACAGAAATCCTCCTTCGTGACCTACAAGACCTTAAACGGATTGGCTCCCTTTTACATCTCCAGTCTTATTACTCTGAATACTCAATCATGCTCTTTACATTCCCTTGATGCTGATTTAACTGTTCCTTGATTTATTAAAAAAAACCTTTTGGCACTAAATCGCCACTAGAATTTAAAATAAAGTTCTGTGGGTTTGAAGTTACTTTCTTTTTTTTTCTTTTTTTAAATATATTTTGGGCATTTTGCTTTTGATAGTGGCAGTGAAGATGTCCCTTAAGTTTTATTTTTAGGGCCTTACTTTGAGATAGCCCAACACATCTAACCTAAATTTTCCATGATCATGTGATTTGTTGAAAGTGTTGGGGTACTGAACAAACTGCCTGAAAGGTTCAGTTCAAGGCTACAAAGTCTATTCTGCTGCATCTCTGAAAATGTTACAGAAGTACAAATGTGTGTGAGTTTACATGTGATAATGTCTGTTACATTTACACACAATTAAGTTAATGTTTAACATATCAGTATATGTCACCAGCCGCTAGTGCATGGTTATTCTCTGTATCTTGCTTGATTTTTTCACCCTTCTGTTTAGCTTTACTAAGAAACCAACAGTCTGACAGACTGTTGTGACTTGTCAGACAGGAAACAGAAACAGGAGACACATATCAGGAAATCACATACTATTTTCCAGGCAAAAATAAAACATGCCCTTCATTCCAGAAGATAATAGTTCTCATCTCCCAATACTCAAGTATTTCTCTGTAACCTTAAACATAACTAAATATGCAATAACAATCAAAATCACAGTTTAATAAATAATACCTGAGGTATTCTTCTTGTTCCTTTATTGTAATTTTGAGCTTCACTGTACAGAATGGACTTTACAGTGAAGTGGGAGATATTTTGTGTCCAGCAGTTCAACTTTTGAAAAGAACCATATTTGCATACTCAGAGATTCTGGATTTTTAATGAGGGAGAAGGAGAGTCAATTTTAATAATTTTTAATTGGGCAATTGAACTTTTTTGTGGAAAAAACAGACACAAATTGTTATTCAAAGCAGAGTATCTTTATAAGTCTTAAAACATGTTTGGAGAGGATCTTTCAGAGTTTAACACTTGGTTTAATCAGATGTGTTTGACAGTGGCCTGGCGATATACAATGAAAGCAAACCAAAGATTCTGATTGGCCCTATGTATGTTACATGTTACATCAACTCTTTCCAACTAAGTTTCGCCCAAAGAGCACTAACAGAAGTCTCTCATTTGAAATAACCAAAGCTGTTCTAATTTTGTCAGAAAATAGTGTGTTCATGTCAAAACAACTCATAGTAAGAAGCTGAATGAGACCTTTAAAATCATAACATTACTCTTAAAATGTAAACTATCTACACAAAGCAAGTCCAATATTTACTCTCTTTTAGTTCTGATTTTGCTCTCTACCAACTCCTGAGGGAAATATCTGGCTCTCTAGCTGCTAAGTGCTTGCTGTTTGGTGCTGAGCAGGTAGTGTACAATTTTAGAGCTTTTTTGCTGAAAACCGCTGCCTGCTGCTGCTGAAACGATGCTGATGAGAGCAGTGAGACTTAACCAAGACAGTAATGTTGCGGGCCGGAAAACCAAAAGAATGAGCTCAAACATGCTTAAACGCTCTGTAGCTACCAGCTACTGTAAAATGTGGTGCCAAAGCATTAGAAATAACATTTGTCTATATATTATTGCCCAAAGGCAGTCTAAACACAGCAACACCATCAATCCTGGAAAGTGCGTATGCTGCTGGTTTAAGAGGAGTGAAAACAATTCAAAGAAGCCAGTAGAAAGACACCTTTTCTGACAAATTTATTTGCATGGGAAAACACAATACTAACAAATAATAAATATCACTGTATATATATCTACAGTGATAGAGCGAAGACAAAGCAACCCACAGCTCCTGTGTCTCTTCATTGTTGTTCTTCCAACTAGAAACTATTACTATCACTGCCGGAAAGAGCTGTTTGCAGTATAGGCAAACACAGGGCAAGACACAGCTGTGCAACTACACAATCAGTCCACGGATGAGTCCACACACCTCCTGCTTCACTACACATTCCTGGATGTGCTCTGACATGAGAAAACAGCGGCAAGCTGAGCTTAATAATACACTGTTACTGCAAACTGTGAAAGCAAAACTTGCACGCTCTACTCAGAAATAAAATCAAGTAGCTTTCAGTGACCTCTGTGGTTAAATCAGTGTTCTTGCTTCTTAGTCACTCCTGCAAGCAATTTTTCTGTCTTTACGAGTTTTTGCAAAGCACTTTTTAAAATAATTAAAACTGAAAATCAAGTGATTACAACATAGATGATGTGAATAGTTACACTTCCTGTGTAACTGCCACAGTTATGAGTCTGAGACTGTAACTCCAGATGACTAGTTGCTCTCACCATCTCACAGTGAATTAATGGTCTCATCTAAGAGAGGAATAAACTGAAAAGAGACTGCACACTAGCCTGTGCTCTTAGTTTGTGTTTGTTGGCGAGGTGTTATCTCTTGCTACGAGAGGTGTAGCACTGGGAGGTGACAGGACAGAATGCAGATTCTTTTTTTTTGGCATTTATGCCTTTATTAGATAGTGGGCAGTGAAGAGGCAGACAGGAAACAAGGGGAGAGAGAGATGCAACAAAGGTCCCTGGCTGGAATCAAACCAGGAACTCTGCAGTTATGTAGCATGCGCAGCAACCATTAGGCAATCGGGGCACTCCCAGTATGCAGATTCTACTTTGTTCAGTCTGCTGCAAGCTAACATTGCAGCAGTGTGCAGACAGAGAACACAAACAGCAGGATCAGATGCATTAATGTGCACATTTTCTGCTGTCTGTGCTGAAACTTATTATTAAACTGGATTACTATCCTGTAGTTGGAGCATCTGGTGCTAACAGTCCATAGTGGGATAACCTGCTTTTTTTTTTTCTTTTTTTTTTTTTTTTACAGCCTTGCAGGGTGCAGGTCTTTTATTCTTGCTCAACTGCACATAAACTCTTTCTTGTGTTTCTTGTGATGTGTCATGTTGATTCGTTTCAGTTATTAACAAAGTTTACTCACACTGGGATAGACTATTAAGGTGAGGCTTGTTGGAGTTTTTTTGTTAAGTGTAGTGTGAACAAAAAATGGGCAATGTCTCTGCTTTCACCAGACCTAGCAGTTACATTGAAACCTACCACAAACTACAACTTTCTCCTTGTGAGAGTTTCACAGGACAAATGTGTAGCCTGGTTGGTGGAGATTTAGATTGTTTCAAACAACAGAGAGCTGCTGTGTCTGTAGAACCATTCAGTAACATTCTCAGTCAAAGTAAACTGTCTGATGAAATCTCTTTCCAAATGAAGGTTACTGTGACCCAGTAAACTGTCTTGTCTTTAGCTCCTCTCCCTACTTCAAAACACTTCACATGTTGTAGTTATGTCATTCATGGAGCATATCAGCTGTGGCATGGTTAAATTAAGGTATTATGGGGCCACAAGGCAAAAATTTGCTGTTGGGCCCCTACTGACCCACCCCTTCACTCCCACCCCCACCTTGTGCATTGTGTATGCACCCTGTCACCTTAGCACAGTATGCAGGGATGGAAACTTATCAGGGGTGAAAAAGGTGACCAAGATGTGAACCCCCTAGGGCAGTCTGGGGGCATTTCCCCCGGGAAGAAAGTTTTTTAGTATCAGCTTCAAAGTGTGAATTTACAGTGGATTTTAGCATGAGGATAAAGGGAGGAACTAGAATAATGTTATCTTACTGCTACAAAAGTAATGTAAGGGGGACATCAGTTCAGGGCACAGTCAAGAGAGTGCAGAGCATTGCCTTGAAAGAACATTGCACATACAATAAAAGTTCATCAAAGAAAACAAAAATCACAACACAACAACTGACAAATCAAATAGAAAACACAGCTTATGTCGTATTTTGGTAGAGAGAGAGCAAGAGAGAGAGACAGACAGAGACAGAGAGAGAGGGATTTAAGCAACAAAAAAAAAATCTTTTGACTGAATTCTTTTTCAAGCTGCAGCCAAGTCATACTCCCCATTTGCAATTTGTAAAGCTTGTTAAGAGCTTAAATTAGTCATATGTACTGTAGCTGTGTATCACCAAATCTGATTGTGTGAAAACATTTTGTATGAAAACCTTCAAATGTGTGAATGTGTACAAACATTTTGATCAAATTTATTCAAATGTTTGAATGTATAAAAAGATATCTGAACAAATAGATTTAATTTTTGAATCCATAAGGATTAATATTGAAACTCTAAATTGAACTTCTCATCTAGAGCACTGGCATGGATGTTTTCATATTTATCCAATACAATACAATGTGTTAAAGTTGGTGACACATTGTCCAGTAACATGAAGTGCACAATGGGTGTTCCACAAGGGTCAGTGTAAAGTCCCCTATTATTTAGCCTATATATTAATAATCTCCCTCAACAGTGTCAGGATGGAGAACTACAAATGTATGCAGATGATACCATTGTGCACACACATGCAAAAACAGCTGAGTTAGCTGTTGCTAAGCTAACAATTGCATTGGAAAGGATCACACATTGGCTTGATCAATCATGTCTGAGTCTAAATGTAAACAAGACAAAAGGTATGTTTTTCTCTAAAACTATGGTACAACCTCCTAACGCTGATATTTTCATGAAAAGTGAAAAAAAAAATTGATATAGTTACTGATTTTAAATATCTTGGTGTGACTCTGGATCCAAATTTGAACTTTAAGAAACATGTTCAAAAAACGCTTAAAACCATAAATTACAACTTAGCAAATTTTAGATATATTAGAAACTGTCTCTCTTTGGATGCAGCCAAAATATTTACGCATGCTATGATTCTTTCCCATATGTCTTATTGTATCACATGTTGGGGGCAGGCTGAAGAAACAGCCATAAAACCTCTTGAGTCCTTATACAAACAAACTCTAAAAACTCTACACAAAAAGCCAATGCATTTCCATCACTGTAAGGTACTGGAGAAATACAATTTACTGAGCTTTGACAATTTTAGATAATTCTCAAATTTGTGCCTAGTTTATAAAATTTGAAATGGTTTGACCCCTCCTCCACTATGTGACTGTGTACACTTGCTCAGTAAATTCTATTAGATCCTCAAGAATATCCTCTATACAAGATTGTACCATACCATTTCGTCACACTGCATTTGGGCAGTCAGCTTTCTCTGTGAAAGCCACAACTCAGTGGAATGCCCTACCTGATGATATGAAGAACTGTAGTTCCATCAATGCATTCAAGGCCAAAATAAAACATGTACTTAAGACCAATCAGCTATGTGACCACTGAGTCTATAGTCTAGTAGGAAGGTGGGGTCCCCATGCACCCGACTGATATATTTTTCTAACTTAGTTTTTTGTAATCCTCAAGGTGTCTAGTAAACAAATTTTCATGTTCCCAACGCGAAATATTGTCCCATGGGTCCGTTTTGCGGCCATCTTGGCGGCCATCTTGGCGGCCACATAGGAGTTCCGACAAAAATTGAAAATCGACATAACTTTTGAACCAGTCATCATGCAGAGACAAATGACCCCATTTTTCTATATAATTTTGGCATGAGGAATTGATTGAGATGGTTATTGTAATGATTTTAATAAGTTTGGTACATTAAAAATCAAAAAATAAGAAAAAATTTACACTCAAAATCTTGCAAAATAACTGTCTACATATGGGTGTTTCTGCAACACAGTGGTGAAATTTTGGATTTATGTTAAAATTTGTCAGATGGCACTTGATAAATATATACACAGTGTTATCACACATCTTGACATAAAAGATAATTACTAAATAATGTGATTTAATAAAATGTATGAAGAATTTTATGGGTCCAAACATCACTTTTGTTCATGTCCCACAACTGTGGTCTCAACGTTGAGATATGTTAAATGAGCTAACAATATGACATTATTTAAAATGAAATACTTTCATATAATATCACTTTAAACCTTATTAAAATTCTTTTTTTTTTGTTTAATAATTATTCGCATGATTTTTTTTCATCTAAATGCACCTGTCCCACACTTCTGAGTCCTTACCGCGACACTGAACAAATGCCATAGTAAAAGTTTTTTTCAAAACCAAATAAATCTAATTTCTATGGAAACTTCTGTTTCCATAGAAACAGAAGTTTCCATAGATACATAGATATAGACCAGAAGCAAGTGAGCACTCGGATGACAGTTTGGGCTAGATCAGAGGATCAAGAAAAACAAGGTAAAGATCATCTTTTCTTCTTAAGTATTTATTGTGTGTCCTTACCATACAGCTTAGTAATTGTATATTTTGAACTACATTTTAAAAATAAATTAATATTACTGTTGAATCACTGTTCATGTATATTAGATGCTAGGAGTCAAAGCTAACATAGCTGACCTTGCTACCTACCATTTATCTGCAATATTAGCAGTTATAGCAGTCAGGTACATATACAGGTTTCCCCATACATTTCTTTGTGGTGACCTGCTGTTATATCAACATTGACTGCCACATATTGATTTTATGTATATCCATATATCTATACATATCTACATCTATCTATCTATATCTATATATATCTATATATATATATTTACTATTTAAAATGGATAAATCTTATTTAATAGTAGAGCTGCATATGTGTGTGTGCACAGTGGAGTCAGCTAGTGCATATAATATGAATATAATGAATATAATTCTGTGGGAAACATTGATATATATATATACAAAACAATACGATCCATGCAAACTCTCAGTGATCTCTGTTTTCTTTTCTTTTTGTAGAATTCAGTGGAACTGGTAGTAGTTGATCATGCCCAAGTCAAAGAAACGCAAGAGAGATATTGGTGGTGTGTCAAAAGAACTGCCGCAGCCTCAACCTATAACTTGTATTTTACACGTAACTGGCATCGAACATCTCGAATTCACACCATTTAGTCAAGTTAAGGGGTCTGCCACTGACAAGCTGGCTCAGCTTCATAGCATTCGTGACAGACGTCTCATTGAACCTCTTGATTCACCTTATCGCATGGAGGATGTCTGTAATCACATTCCAGGGAGTCTTATTGTTGCAGATTTAGAAACAATTGGCTATCATCGAGGCTGCTATCAAAACTTTACAAAAAACCAAAAACGCTTGAAATGTAGTGTGACATCTAATGAAGCCTCAACATCACGCTCCCCTCGTAAATCACTATCATCCTCTGCCATGCAGCTGTTCCCTCCTGACTGCATCTTTTGTGGAAGGCTTGAAGTGAAAGTTTCAGGAAAGACTGAGCGATGCATCAAGTTCCCAGTATTTAAGGACAAGAATGGAGCATTGAAGGAGCCTACCTGGAGACAGATTGAGCCTCGAGCCCTAGCACTTGGGCTACACCGCTTACATCGCACAGTGCAAGGTGAGGACCTGTTTGCAAGAGAGGCCAATTTCCATCAGTCCTGCCGCAAGTCATTCAACCTCAAGTATGCCAATCATCTGCGAGATACAGCCCAAGCTACCAACCGTGTCACTGACACAGAGCAGAATCATAAGGCTGCTGCACATCTGAAGGCATTCACTGCTGTGCTTGATTTCATTCAAGAACTAGTCATTCGGCAGAACAAGGTTGTGCAGCTTGCATCATTGCGTCTTCTCTACACCCAAGAGCTGGAGAGAAATGGCTTCCCCAATCCCAAGTACAGAGGTGAGAAGCTGAAGGCCAAACTTGAGAACCACGATATTAATGAGCAGATCACCTTTGCCAGGGTCACTCCAGGTGACAAGGGTTTTATCACCTATAACCTGGTATACAGTGCCAGCATATCTGTAACAGATGCAGTGACCCATGCATATAAGCTGGGGTCCAAATACACGTTTGAGGATGTGGCCCTTCTCCTTCGTGGTATAATCCAGGAGACATTCAATAAGTCAGAGTCACTTCCCTGGCCTCCTACAGCTGATGATCTTGAGGTCAAGTCATCAGATGAACTACTCCCACTCGATCTCATGAAGTTCCTGAACCTCATCATCTCTGGTGATGCAGACTTGGAGAAGTGTGAGAAGACGAGACGCACTGTGCTCTCTATAGGCCAGGTATGACATAACTCTCCACCTTGATATGTACTTTGCTTTTTGAGTAATAGCCCTGTCAAATTGTGCGATTATTGTTTTGTATTAGGCTAGTTGCACTGACACTATAATACTAATTGCTCTTTCTACTGTTCAAGGACATCTGTCGTGCTGTGACGAAGGGAGAGTGGAAGTTGCCTAAACATATCCTCCTCTGCACCACCATACGTCACCTTTACCGCAGTAGACAACTCACCACTATTCTCAGTAGGCTAGGTCACTGTGAGACCTATGACTTTGGCTTGGAACTTGAGACAGCACTGGCCAAGGCTCTCGATGAGGTTTCCACCTCCCTCACTCCCCAAATTATTACCGGTGAAGGCAACGATGTGTTTCATTTTGAGTGGGATAATATGAACAAAATAACAACGAACATCCATGGCTCAAATGTGGTGAACAGCACTGGTGGGATCATGATACAGGAGGTGAAACCTGGATTTGATGCCACCAATAAAGATCAACGGATGCTCCCTCTCTACAAGCGGAGCAAGACACGCTGTCTGAAGGTGGATATACCTGAGATCCTTGACCCTGTCCACATCCATAGCCGAGTTGGGCCCAAATTTCCTGAGGGAGCAGTTTTCACTCCACCTACTGAAAACAGTGAAGTTTACTCAAAGTACATCCAAGAATATCGTGTCTGGTTACTTGCACGGGTGGTGGGGAGCAGCGGAGAGAAGCAACTTGTCCCAGGATTTGGTGGCTTCATCTCAGCTACTGGTGACAAGCCCTCTCGAAAATCAACAATTGACTATTTCACTCCAATCAACCAGCCTTTCACTGAGTACTCGGTTATCAAGGAGCTGCTGAAACGGTCTCAGGATGCCACCATGGAGGTGGGTCAGGAGTATGTCCTCAACACCTTCGACCTTGGTGGCTGCATGAAGGCCCTCCCTCTCATTTGGAAATTCCCAGATGAGTACAAGAAGCATGTGGTCACCTTGGGACCATTCCACACCGGGATGAACTACATGGGCATGGTGACTGGTCACAAATGCAGGGGCTCGGGCTACTCTGAAATCCTCATTGAGGCTGGACTCATCACTAGTGGCTGCTTGGTTAGTGTGCTGAAGGGGAAGGCATATGCTAAAGCTCTGTTCTGTCTCAAAACAGTCAGTGAAGCCATGGAACGATTGTTAATTGAGAGATTCATTGAGGAGGAGAAAGTTGAGGTCACAAACCCCAAGGCCCTGTTCAGTCTTGTCCAGACCTGTAGTCGTGAGACCCTTGACCTTGCATTGAAGGACCCCTCCACTCTAGCTATCCTCAAGAAGTATGCAGCATATGAAAACAAGGTGCGGGCTGGCCACCTTGGCAAGACTGCCACATTCTGGCTCAGCGTGATAGAGCATACCCGTCTGATCCTAATGTTGCAGTATTCTGTGAAGACTAACAACTTGACCCTTTTCCACAAGTGCAATGGGGATATGGCAGATCTATTCTTTGCATACGATGGGCCAAACTACTCAAGGTCATTCACATTTCAGACTAAAATTACTTGAGAAGAATTATGAGTAGACTAGTAGAATTTATTTCATCGTATAGTGGTGTAATGGTGATGAAATTGCTATTGAATCATATTCTATTCCTCCCCAGGTACTTGGTGTGGCTGGAGGTATTCCTGACAAATATTGATCGGTCTCATCCTGGCGCAAAGGACCTGATGAAGAAGGGTAGCATTGCAGTGGCACGGTCTCTCATCCCTGGTGCTCTCAGTGCAGTGGACAAGACAATGGAGGAGACATTCATGAAGTTCGCCAAGTCAGCAGGTTACTACTTAACTATTACTACTGTGCATTAAATTAAAGTTAGCATTACTGAAAAACTATTAGCATTACTAAAAATATTTTCTATAATTCCAATATTTATCTCTTCAGGTGGCTTTGTAGGGCTCTTCTCCATGTATGGTGCCTACCAGCGATGGTGCCGTACAACATCAACCCGGGCTCAGTACTTCCAGAAGATGTTGGAGATGTGTGGCCTCATTGATGACCCTGACTGCCCGAAGGCCGGGAAACACCGTGAGCTAGAGAGAGCTGAAATCAAGAAGTCTGAGGAGGCAGTTCAGCGTACCATCTCTGCTATTTGCAACTTCACCAATCCTTTCTCCTTGGTTGACAAAGAACACCTCTACAACCTCGCATCTGGTGCCCCTGCTTCCCCGGAGGTGGAGTTTGATGTCCTACGTGCTGAGGCAGCTGGCAAGGAGTCCAAGGAAGCATTCATCCAAGATCGTTTTGTGAGTGGCCCTTCTGAGGAGCTGTTCTTCTATCCAATCAAGAAGCTGAAGCTGAAGACAATGGAGGCCTCAAACAAGACAGTAAAGCTCACTGCCTCACAGGGAAAGGTATGTGATACCACACTCCTTATATAAATATAAAATATTTTTGCTGCAGTATTATGATATACAAGCTTGACTTAGGTGTAAGACATTGCTCCCATATTCATCTTTGCAGGTAATCCAGTACCGTGAACAAAGTGACCTTGCCTTCATGCTGCTCATCAAGTCACAGAACCTGGATGAGCCCCTTAACCTTGACGAGCTGATGCGGTATTCACTCACCCCTGTCCCTCACAGCCTAGGCACGGCTGATGGGTTCTTCAATAAGACCAACAAGGCTGCAATGCTTCATTGTTTGATGGAAGATGCTCCTGAAGATGTGCTTTATCCAAAGGACGCTCTCTACATCCAGGATGGCAATGCACTTTTCCATGCCTTGATGAACCTCCCCCCAACATTTGAGGGAATTTGCCTCCAGGTTCTAGATCAAATGGTGACTAAGAAGAATTTTGTTTTTTCAACTGATTCGTACCATGCTGACTCCATCAAGGCTCAGGAGAGATTGCGCCGTGGCTTCTCCCAGCGGTATATCATAAGTGGACCTGCAACAAGGAAACCGAGTGACTTCAAACTATTCCTGGCAAATGAGGAGAATAAGACACAACTCTGTCAACTACTATTACAGGTGTGGAGCAGCAAGGCATCTGCATCTCGGCTCGAGAAATGTGGGACAGCGGTGGCAGTGGTGGAGGGCAAAGCGTATCAGCTGGACTCATCTGATGGCAATGTGAGTTTAGTGAAATATGTGAGTCTTTCTCACCATATGCTTTTTAATTTTAAAATTTTTAGGGTAGGGGAAAATCTTGTTTGGTTGGTCAAACATTAGAAACTGATAATAAAAAATGGTGGCCTAATTTATAATCACAACTCAAACAGTGTGTGTTTCAGGTTACCACATGTGAGATCAATGAGCTGGTGTCAAGCCAGGAAGAGACAGACACCCGGGTTGTTCTTTACCTCAAGTATGCTGTTAAGCTGGGGTACAAGTCAGCTGTGGTGAGGACACCAGACACTGATATTTTCTTCATCCTCCTGCACCATGCCCAATCCATTCCACTTTCCATCTATCTTGATATCGGGACTGGAAAGCATCGCCAGATTGTGAATGTCAGTGAACTGGCAGATTCAAAGGGAGCTGACTACTGTACCACAATACTTGGCCTGTATGTGTTCACTGGGGAAGATGTAACAAGTGCCTTCAAGGGCAAAGGCAAGGTTGGACCCCTGAAGAAGCTACAGAGCCATCCCAAGTACCATGCAGCCTTCAGGTGAGAGTGTTTTCTTTATGACATTTTCAGTAGCATTTCATGCCAGTCAAGTATTTGAAATATACCAATGTCCTTTTTTTCCAGAAAACTTGGTGATGAGTGGTCAGTAGAGCCAGAGGTGATTAATGATATTGAGGCATTCACGTGTCTCATGTATGGTCATGCCCGAGAGAAGTCAGTTAATGCTGTACGTAGCATCATGCTGAGGAAGATGGTGGGGGAGGATGAGCAACTTACAACGAAATCTAAGGTGGATCTCTCCCGGCTCCCACCTTGCAGAGATAACCTTGTCCCGCACATTGGCCGTGTGAACCACCGCCTTGCCATCTACAAGCGAGCCGACAAATCAATCTTCTGGTGCCCCAACCCTCATGATCCTGGACAAGGCTGGGAGAAGACTGAAGAGGGTAGTTTGGAACCAGTGTGGTCTTGTGGCCCTATCCTCCCCCCTTCCCTCATTGACTTACTAGAGAAAACTGCTGAGGAGGTGGAGGAGAGTGAAGAAGAGGAAGAGGAGCAAGAGATTGACTATGAAGAGCTTCTTAATGATGACGACTAAATATAGCACAGCACGATGAAAAAGTAGCATTGCTTAGCACCTCTGTCGCTTGTTCTGTCATGAAAGATTATACTAGGAGTGGAACACCTTCCTTTTATTTACTTGACTTATTTAACTCTATTTTTGTTATTTTTCCCTACTCACTGTCAATTTTAGCTGACTCCAGAGTTTGTGTGGACCGTATAGTTTGGTATACATGTAGACATTGTATTTTGCAAGATTTTGAGTGTAAATTAAACAGAATTTTTTCTTATTTTTTGATTTTTAATGTACTAAACTTATTAAAATCATTACAATAACCATCTCAATCAATTCCTCATGCCAAAATTATATAGAAAAATGGGGTCATTTGTCTCTGCATGATGACTGGTTCAAAAGTTATGTCGATTTTCAATTTTTGTCGGAACTCCTATGTGGCCGCCAAGATGGCCGCCAAGATGGCCGCAAAACGGACCCATGGGACAATATTTCGCGTTGGGAACATGAAAATTTGTTTACTAGACACCTTGAGGATTACAAAAAACTAAGTTAGAAAAATATATCAGTCGGGTGCATGGGGACCCCACCTTCCTACTAGACTACTAGTTTACATTATTAATTTCTAATTAACATTGTGGGTGTATGTGATGTGCTGTTGTGTGTAGCTTTGTATTTTGTATGGTGTGTTCTGTGTGTTTTTTTTGTTTGTTTTGGTTTGTTCTTTTGTTTTGATTTTTTTTTGCTTTGTACTGTTTGTTGTTGTGCTGTTGTATGTTTTGATTGTGGGGGATTATGGATGCAAATTAGCTTCAAGGTTACTCCGATGCAATGCATCTTTAATGTTTAAAACTGCACACTATCCCAATCAATAAATCAAATCAAATTTCAATCTGTAGCTGTGCATGGCATTGTGTTAACAAATGAAAAAGATTTGCACATATCATTTCCAATGTGTGAGTGCATAAAGAAGATTTGCACAAAAGCACTTTTGTCCCACATTTTACGCTTCCTCCTGAATAGCCAATAACTAGGAGCTAACAGCTAACAACTCTAGAAAAGTTTCCCCTAAACCTATATTGTATGTTATCATATTTTGTGAAGCACCCTGTAACTGTGGTTTGAAAGGTGACCTATTAGTACAGAAAAAATAGATATAAAGTAGGGATGTGAATGATTTATCTATTATCGGTTCATTGCCATTCATAATTCAACCGATTAAAAATATATTAACCGATAATGCAGGAGACGAGGGACGTGCACTGTAACTGTCAGAAAATGTTGTGTAGACTTACTGTAGCAGGCAGTTGCACCACCAAGTGAGGCCTCTTACTTTTTTAATGAGACTGAGTTACAGGTGTGTTTTGTTACCGCCCATAAGGGCTGCACAAACTGTGAAACAAAAGCACCTCCCTACCTTTGGAGGAAGAAAAAATTTGCAGTGTGCCACGATCTGCTCACTGTGGAGTTGTTGTTTGGCAGCTGTCTGGTGTAGCTATCTGAAGCTAAACTAGCATCTTGAACAGAAGCAGCTGCTCTGTTAATGCAGACTGAGAGCTGAGTGTCAGACAGCAGGACGCTAACTAAACATGCTTCCAACAAAATCAACTGTATAAGCAACATTCCCCTGCTCTGAATATAAATGCAAATTAGCGATGGCAGTAAATGGACAGATAAAATCAAAGGCCAGTATTGTTCAACCTGGGACATCTGCATGTTATTTTCATTTAATAATAACATGTTATTTACTTTCAATTGGTAGGCTAAATGTGAACTTGCCAAGCTGGCCAGCTAACACCTGTGGCAAACCATTATCTGTCTGTCCATCATTTATGTAAATTGGTTTTCACTGATTGAACATTCAACAACAATGATACGACTTTCATCGTTGTTATTCCGTCATTTGGAATTCTGATGTTTGATCTGTCACTCAAAACTGAGCTGAAGTTGAGCGATGCTCAGAGTTTAGATGTTCTGCGCTTGTCTGTGTCACACGTAAAAAATCCCATTGGCTCATGAGTGTGACAATCCGCAAAGATTTCTGGTTGGATTCTTAAGTCTACAAACATGGAAAGCTTCTCTCTCAACCCCCCCCCACACCCTCAATTTCAAAAGCTCATCGGATATACAGGAATCATGTAGGTGATCTATTTTGGATTCAAAATGGCAATTTTCACTGAAAGGTGACAAGCCTGGTATAAACTAAAACAAATAAGATTCTGACACAAGGACCTTCTACAAAACATACAAGATATGGTTATGATATAAAGACCCATCTTAATTGATATTCGTACTATAGTTGTGCTTTAGGTTGCCCACAACTCAGTAAAGCCATAAGTGGTGGTTGGCATACAACAGATTCCAATACTGATCAGTTTACTTAGTAGCCTGTTAATCAGAAAGGAATTGCCATTTCATTTCACTCATCATTCAGTCTGACACTGTATTATTATTTGGTCCCAACCAATCAGTAAAGACTGTCATATAATGTGCCTGTGTCGTATGCTTCTCTGAATGTTTGTGCAGAGTTTTGTTTCAACATTCATCTGCTGACAGAGGAAAGTTTCTCTTTGCTCACCTTAAGTCTGAGTGCAAGGGATGTAAATACAAACATGATTTGTGATATCACAACTAGGGATGCAGCAATTAACCGCACTTTAAAACATCATGGTTTTGTAACCAGAAAGGCTCAGTGTGTGTTTCTGTTCTCACTCTCAGAAAAAGGGACATTATAGTTTTTTTGTTTGTTTTTTTTTAAATTAATAATGGTTGTACCGTGAGGAAAATTAAACTAAATAATTGTGTTTAAAAAAAAAGGCAACAGGCGCAACTGGCAGACTGCTGACGGAACCTAGTGCACCGGCTTAAAATGCATGCTGCAGCAAGTTCAGATACACAAAGTTGCACATGCTGTCATGAGAGCAACTCCCCTTATGTTTGTTTGGGGCAACATTGGCTAAAGCAGATGAGAAGGATTCTGGCAATGGCTGAGGGACCCAATATTGAGGTGTTATATCCACCAATTAAAAAAATGCCTTAAATGATCAGTGTGGGAGTATTTTGGATACATGAGGAATGGACAGGGGGTTGTTCGAGAGGACGGATCTCCATTTTGTAAAACTTGCCAAAGAAAAGATGCTGTTTAAGGATCCAATACCTCAAACTTAATGCAACATCCTTGAGATCAACATCCAGCTATACATGCTCAAGTGCTCTTAGTAATAACTAAGTAAGTATATAAAAGTTAAATATAAAAGTGTCACTTACAATCAAACAAAGTGAGTTAAGAGTTGGGCTTTCAGTTAAGAGTTGGAGCATCGCACCATTTATAAACTAATGCTCACCAAAACAGCATGTAATCCTCTCAAGGGCTTCAGTGTGACCATTTACATCCTGTTGCTTCCTCCCATCTGTGTTAACACAAGTTATGGTAGGTAAATAGGCCAGGTGTAAAAGACTAACTTTACATTAGGATTGTAGACTTCCAGCACTATACCGTGGGATCTAATTAATTGCATTTCAGTGATTAATAACACCTGCATAAGAGATATTTTCAATTTCTTGCTGCAAACTGCAAAAAAACCAAAACAATAATAGACAGGATTTTCTTGGGCCAAATGTAAAATTATATTATTAAAAATGACACTTCAGCCTTTTACCTCCATTAGTAATATTTTCACCTTGGGGATCAATAAAGTTCATATTAATCTTATATTAATAATAAGCAAATGTTAAAAACAAAAACCAACAAAGAAATGATTTGGGGAAAAAAAATAAAACTTCTTAATAAAAATGCTCATTTGATTTTATTAATCCATATAGTTGTGAAAAAAATGTATGGATAATAATCATGAAACTGTGATTTTTCCTCAGACTACAATCATACCATTAAAATCTATAATCATTGTGCTGTGTAACAGCACAGAGTGCACAGTGAACTCAGCAGCCAGACATTTCTCCATTCTCTACTTCGTGTCTTCAGGTTAGGCTAACTCATTGTTGCTATCTTTGGAGCTAACCCTAATTGACACACTGCAGTCTGTACTGTACATTTACTGCCGGACTGACAACTTACTGCTAACCTTTTCCTCTGCTCCGCTCACATCCACCGTCACTTTCCTGCCGCTCGCCCTTTCCCACTTGCTATGCAAACATACCACGCAATGCCCTATTCCTTAACAGAGTTACGCTACCAAAAGTTTCCCAGGCAACACAGAGACTCCCAAACACTACTGATTTCTGAATGAATGGATATTTGGTGTTATTTTTGGCATTGAAATTTTTTTTGGCCTGGCAGGGGTTCTTATTGTTATCATTATAGGTGAAACACTGATTCAGTATACATTCAGTAAACGTTGAATACAGTTAGACCTAGCAGTCTCTTTTAGATTAGGCGAGTTCAAAGTTCTGAAAACAACAGGGGTGTTTTGAATACACTCCCGTTTTCACAGGTAATTTGTTAGTCTGTCTCTCCCACTGCAGGAAATAATGGATTAATCCTGGAAGGCTATTGATGTAGCACTTTTTTCCTTATGAAAGTAACACAGCAATTATTTGTCCAATGAGAATTTGGTCGGAAGAGAGAATATCGAACAACTAATTGACCAGCAGACTACAGCCCTTGTAATTTTAAGGATTTTAATGAGGTAAATTGAACATTTTTTGCTGAAAAAAAATAGAGAGATATAGATAGACACAATCAACAAAGTTTTCAAAGCAGAGTATTTCTGTATTTTATACCATGTCCAGAGGGGATCTTTAACGTCTTTCAAGTTGATCAAAGAAATATGTTAACTCAATGTATTTCTGTAAGTTGTCTGACAACAAGCTGTGCAGCTGCAGTGATTTTCATGTCACAATTTTTCTGGCTCTTTCATAGGGCGATGAAGTTCACCTTAATAATCCTGCCAACACAGCTCTGGTTGGGTCAGTTGTTTTTCCAACTGAGAAAAATCAGTGAGCACCACACCAGACCTCTTTGAACTGCTGAGTAAATCAGAAATGTGAGCAGAATTACAGATGGCTCGAAGCAGGCTATTCTGAAACCAACTAACCCTAACATAAGTTAGTTCCTCTCTGTGTGGCCACAGTGAAGAACATGATAAAGTTTCCCAAATCCCTCAGAAAAAGACTGAACCATGACTGATAAATTCTGCTGCGATGGACAAGGTACACATTAAGATTACATGTAAGAATTATGTTAACATACATTGTTACACAAAATTATGATTAGGATTATGATGATTTCTTTACATTACAAAAAAAAGCAGCAGAAAGGGGGAAAAGAGGGTGGTTGCTGTCGAGGGTTAATGAGTTTACTGAAGGCAACAGGGCCTCAGGGTATCTAAGTTAATGGTTAATAGCTTAACTTGAATAAGACAGCTGTGTAGCTAAAGCTGGGTTATTCTGGGAATGTCATCATAGCTGCCTTGAAATGTGAAACATAAGAGTTTTTGTTACCTGAGTTATCAAACTGCAGCTGCTGGCAGGCTGAGGAGCTCTTCCAAGGGCAGCTGTACACAGCTCCTCTCTCCACAACACTGCTGGGGGATGAAGTGTTGGCCCGAGGAGCTCCAATCAGAATGTCTGACCTGAGGAGAGGAGAGGAGAGGAGAGGAGCTCAAAACAAGCTTTTTCTAAGAAAAAGTTAGTGCTGAAACAATTTGTCGACAGTGGATTCATCGAGTGACAGAAAGTATTTACTAATCATTTCAGCATGAGATACAATATACAGAGGGGTGGCAAATAAAAACCCCAAAAGATCAGTACGTGGAAACCAATGCAGATGCAGGGTACCAGGACTCAGTGAATGGTTTGATGAGTATGAAAATGATGTGACTCACATGATATAGTCACACCAATGGGAGATTCAGGAATGAAGTTGTTAGACAGAGCTCTCCTTTACACTACTTAGACACTTTATGCTGGTGTTTTTTTAAGTTAACCCCTCTGTACGAATATCACAAGTGCTGCTCTGTGACATGAAGCTCAATTTGCAGTGCCGTACGAATGCTTTCACCAGTGTCCAGAGTGAAACAGGATTTATCTTCCTAGCTTGGCTGTAAAGCAAAAGTGCTGTTCAGAGGATTATAATTCATGAGAAAAAAATGTTAACTGTTTACACTTCACAGGGCTTTGGCTCTGTTAGACTCTGCGCTGTTTATAGGACAGTGGTTCATTTAGACTGAGTCAGTTTTATTGATTTATTATGGCTGCTTTTTAGATTGTTAGGAAGCAGAGTCAGCGGAATGAGATTAAAACAACAGTAAAATAACAACTCTAGTAATCCATCAATAAGGTTAGTGTTGCATCTTAGTTGACAATCTAACAATTACTTTAAAATGGAGCCACAAAATATGTTGTTTTATAAGGTGAAAGCAGAAATTGACTTTTTAAACATGGACAGTGCAAAAAGACTGAGTTGGCTGACCCCATACAAAACATTTAAGTTAGCCAATGAGAAAGCTTGAGAGAGAAAGAAAAAAAGCACATTATCAAAATAAACTTAAGAATAGTTTCCTCTGGTATTCAGGCCACAGTTTGTTTGAAATTATGCACACAAACATATGTTGAATGAAATTCTGGAGATATATTACAATGTTATGACTATTTTTATTTCTTTTCGCTTTTAAAGTAAGGTGCAAACTTGCTGTTTAGCACCAGGGACGCACTTAGCCTCTGCAGAACTCCTGCAGTCAGTTTGTGTAGTGGGCATAAATTAGGGACGAAATAAACTAAATGTATAATAAACTTGTTTTTTTACATTGCTGTTAAGAGCCACTTTGTTGCCTCTATCATTATCTTTTCAAACAGATACTGAATGAATACAGCAGGAAACAGGAACAGGAAATCTATAGACATATAGTTAAGAGTGTTTTATACCATTGACAGTTAACATCATCATGTTAAAAACATAAAAAACGAAAAGTGTAGTTTCGATTTAACCGGACGTTATGAATTCTGAATACTTGAATTAAAGACGTTGCTTTAATGGACAAGACGTCTTGTTGCCCGACGTGTTTAAACGCTGTAGCCTACATGTTGATTATTATCATCATCTAACATCACTCTGCTGGAAATCTTACTTTTGGTTGCTTGAGGGCTTGAAGAAGTCCACCGAGAAGCCGAAGTAGCTTCCCTCTGGTCCGGTATACACAGAGGGTTTGTCCACATCCAGGTTGAAGGAACCGCAGCGGTGGAAATGCAAACACGCCAGGGCGAGTAGTCCGAGAGCAATCCGTCCTCCTGCCATGGCTGCTGCTGGGAGACCTCTGTGAGTTAACTGATGAAAACACGGATCAAGATGACGCCAATCACTTAACAAGCCTCCTGTGCTCCGTGTCCACCGACGGAGTAACTTTAAACTGGTTTAAATTCTCAGTCTTCCTAACAGGAGCTCCCCTCCATAGCCGAACAGAAGTCGTCATTAACTGAACCACATTTCCGACTTGTAACTGTTACCGAAGCCTGGCGGCCGTTAGAAACAAAGCGCAGTTACAAGAGAGACTGAATTTAGTTTCGGTCTTAACGGCGTTTCGTTTGCCTGTTTTAGCCGATAAATCAGGAGATACACGGGAACAAGTAGGGAGAGGCCGCGATTATGTGAGTGTGTGTGTGTATGTGTAGAAATGTGTCATCGCGGGCGAGGCTTGTCCCAGCCAGCTGAACACAAGTCGACATCAATTACGTCACAGCCTACCCGACGTCCAGTTAATCCCTTTCAAAACAAAAGCATCACTGCCTGGTAGGGTGGAGTTGAGGTGAACACAACTGTTTTTTATTTAATCGCAGCCTTTGATAAATTGTGTTTAAGGACAAAAGGGACAGAACATGTAGCCAAATTTAAAGGACGGGTTCACAATTTTTCAAGTCAGTCTTAAAACAACAGTCAAGAGCCCAAATGAAAATTGAAACATGTTTTTCTTGCTGTAATCATTCCTCCTGTTCATATTGACCTTAAGAAGATCCCTTCATAATGCACTTACAATTTAAGTGATGGAGGACAAAATCCACAGTCTTTCTGTGCAAAAATGTATTTAAAAGTTTATCTGAAGCAAATATGAAGCTTCAGCCGTCCAAATGAGTCAAATCAAGTAGATATCTTTCAACATTGCAGTCATTTTAGTGCCAAAGTCCCTCTTTTTGTTACTATATTTCCACTGCAGCTCAACAGGGAAACACTGTCCAAGGAAACACAAAGAGGGAATTTGATGCTAAAAAGATTAGTGTGGCACATATCCACTTGATATGACTGACTCAGACAGGTGAAGCCTCATATAAGCTTCAGATTGACTTTTAAATGCATTTTTGCACTAAATGACTGTGTGGACACACTGGATTTTGGCCTCCATCACTTACATTGAAAGCACATTTGAAGGGGATTTTTTAATAGCCAGTACGAACAGGAGGAATGATTACAGCAGAAAAAGCTCAGTGTAATCTGTAATCTCCCCTTTATTGACTAGCACAGGAACAACAAACAGATGTGCATCTAAAGGCAACTAAAATAAACAAATGATCCAACAAGTCTAACCTGAAAACCAGACCTTAAATACAAACTAAACTAATCAGACAACAAGGAACGGGTGGCACAACACAAGGGCAGGCTGGGAGCTGATAGGCTGGGAAGCCACTGGGAGCAGGGCAGGGCTGACGAGACCGATATAGGGCAGGTGTGAGGGTGACAGTAGACTCTGGAAGAACACTAAGACAAGGGCAGAGTTAATGAGGGTAATGCAGGACAGGTGAGAGGAAGAGCACATGAACACAGGAGGAGTGAAGGAACACACAAGGGAAACACAGAGCAAATCAAAACCCATGAATGCCTTCAGACCAGCAGTTAAGTGTTATTTAATGACATTTTGGGTTTTTAAAATATATCACTGGGTAATTACTTTCCAGAAAACCTATTGATTAGCTCTGTGACTAGCTCTGTGTGAATGGAATGGTAGTACAGTACTTGAAAGACACAAACTGAGGCAAGGTTGTTGCAACCACTGAGGTCATGTAGTCTATATCTCTTATTTGAATTTGTTGATTTTAGCAAATTTACAGGCTGATTATGTTTAGACTCAATATACTTACTACTGGGCTACTTCTATCCAACAGAAAAATACATTCATAAGGAACGAGTTGAGTAAATAACCATGTTTAGGCCACTTCCTCATTTACTGTTCAATGCATCAATGTTAAATAAAAAGCTTTGCCTAAATAAAATATAGTTAAACATTTAAAACATTTTGTGATTTAAGTCAGGAAATATCTGATCAAAAATATCAGTAAACAAGAATCTGACCAAGCATTTGATACCAACTTTCAGTACTTGAAACTTTTCAATACCTGCCAGTATGGACACATAATGGTTGGAATTCAGAGTGAATGAATATATATAATAAATATATATAAATATAATAAATTAAATATAAAAATGTTTTAACACATTTATTACAGAACACATTGCTGAACACAATTTTCCAAAGCACATCTTGTTTTTTAGATTGCTGAAACTTTTATTTTACTGTGAATGTTAACATGTGATATAAGTCAATTTTCTTATATCTGGACACCTACATGACCAATAAATAATAATGCAGATCAGGTAGCACAGTGCAATTTTGTCAGTTTTAACATCAAATTCCATTTGGTTTCCATCTGCACCTTTTATTGTAAAAGAGCAATTTTTGCATCTTTAGTTGACAGTAGAGTCACATATTTTTCAAACTTTCAAATTATACAAACTTTAATGTAAGATAATTTTGACCTCTTTCACTCTGACTTATTTTTTCATTTAGGACACACTTAAATGCACATCAAAATAAAATTTTAATGGGATTTAAAAAGGCAGTTTCTGTTAAAATAATGGTTTTAATGGATTTACATGTTATATGAATAACAGGATGTATTGTGGGATGTATAAGGTCCTTCCTTTGCTGTAGAGTTACTACCTATCTGGATCACAAAAATGCCTGTAAATGTGACTCAAATCAATCAATTGTTGTATAGTACCAGTCAAAAGTTTGGATGCACCTTCCCATTCCCTTGAATGAGAGAGTGTCCAAACTTTTGGCTGGTACTGTGTATAAGCACAATTCATGCTTTCATTCCGAAGGCAAAGCTGTGTTTCCTGTGTTTTCCTGTCTGTCTTCATGCAACTTGACACATTTGAGCCTTGATGCACAACAGGAAGTCCATTCCACTGCATCAAACAGAGGGAAAACACACTTCTACAAGGGGGGGGTTATCTGCCATGTCTCCTTACTTTACTGGATTAATACTGTCATGGGTTCATTCTGGGTCATTCTGGGTAACTTGTGATGATCAGCTGTTTTCTATATTTCCACAGAGTGTAAATGTGTGTGAAAGAGTATAATATATATAATCACTACTACTGCTAATAATAATATTGATAAAAATAGTGATAATTACTATATGACAGTTGCAGTTTTAGCAATAATATTCTAGCTTGTTAAATAAATATAAGATTAGAAGAACCAAGAAAGAATTAAATGGGACATTAAATTAATAAAAGGACAAAATGAGCTTTACTGCTTCAACTACTACTAACGCTCTAACCTTTGCCACTACTATATATACTACTACCACTACTGCCACTATTGCTGATATAAAAGGGAACTTATCAACAGCAATACTTACTGAGTTACCAATGACATTACAATTGTGTGTTTCTATGTCTGCAGGGATTGTTGACTGATCCCACAGTTATGCGTTTTGTCAGAGCTGAATCAACAAACACAGGCTGCTCAATTCATATGGGCTGTGTTCATTTACCTATGTGCACGCACACACACACCACTCGTTTTAAATCTTTACAACCACATCTAAAAATGTCTGTCTGAAGACTGTACACATGTTTTGCCCATATTTAGTCAGTCAGTGATGGCAAGTGTTTTGCTTTGTACCTTTAAGAATAGGTTCACACTTTTTCAAGTCTGTCATATGATACTCACGTGTTCATACGTAAACATAGCACAAAAAGTAAGGAAATTTGTGTTTGGTAGATTATTTCTTTGTTGTAACAATGCTTCTTGGCAATAAATCTTATACCGTTGGAAAGCCTGTTTATTTTCCTTTTAAATGATGCCACATTTGTAAGGAACATGCATTTGTGGGATGAGCAGCAGAGCTGAGTATGTGGGTTGCGCCCATGATAATATGCCAGATCTTCTCTGCCAATGCAGCTTATTTTGCTGTTGCTATTGACTCTTGTTTTGAGCTTCTTTTACCCCCAGGTGAGCATCGGCCCTGTAATGGGAAATTGCTGATCACTTAATAAACACACAAAGAGAGCATTGTTGTTGTTGTTGTTGTTGTTGTTGGTTATGAAATAATGTATTCAAATAGTACAATCAGAAGTATAATGCATCATAGTTCTGGAGACAAAGCTACATACCACCTAGCTATCTTTTCTTTGTCTGAAAAGTTGGCACTTAGCCAGTCCCTTAAATACTAATTTAAAACATCTGTTTACTAACCTTATAGGTCAGCAAACAACCCTCAGATAGAAACAAAAGTCAAAAGTTCAACTAACCCAGGAACAGTCTTTTTTCACGACCATAAAAGACAGCACTCAAGCATGCACCAAGTAACATCACAAAATAACATTAGTACCATATTAAATTAAGAACAAACCACACTATCCTCTAAAAGCTTATCAGATTAACACATAAACATCTACATAACTATAGTTTATCTTATCACTGACTCAGATAAAAGTACAACAGGATAAACTAACTGTTGAATACACAACTGTTACACTAACATACAAACTAACACTAAACTGAACTTAAACACTATCCGAAACATGTATGATATATACAAGAAATACATCAAATGATAACCTACTATTCAGTTTTCTTTCACAGCCCTGCTACAGTGGTCAGTAGGTGTCTGCTCCAAGAATCTGCATGCCACATTTGACTGATCTGGATAGCATTATTTGGAGTGAGCTCTAGTACCATCTCCAAAGTGAAGGCCAAGTTCCATATAACGGGGAATGTCAGAGACAGGCCGTGAAGTGAGTGTCCCAAAAAGACGACACCCCAAAAAGACCGTTTCCTCACTCTGTCAGCACTTAGGTACCATAGGCTGTTTTCTACAGATTTGCAGTCAAGGTTTGCAGGATGATATGGCCGACGGCTCTCCGCCCAGACAATCCGGAACAGACTGCACGCAGCCAATCTCCGGTCTCATAGGGCTGCCAGGAGGCCTGCCATGACTGCCCTTCACCGTCAGGCCCGTTTGCACTGGTGTCGGCAACACATGCACTGCAACCTGAACATGTGGAAGAACGTTATGTTCAGCGATGAGTCCAGATTATGCCTGTGGCAGTTGGATCGTAGGGTCAAAGCGTGGAGAAGACGCGGAGAACGCTATGCTGATTGCTGCACTGATCTTTTGGTGGAGGCAGTGTGATGGTGTGGGGTGGCATCTCCCTCACTAGAAAAACGAGGCTTGTCATTGGAGGCAATCTCAATGCAGAGAGATATCGAGATGAGATTCTGCAACCAGTGGCAATCTCATATCTCCAAGGTCTGGGACCGAACTCTATCCTCCAAGATGACAACGCTCACCCCCACAGAGCGGGGTTTATCAGAAACTACCTCCAGAATTTGGAAGTGGAGAGGATGGAATGGCCTGCCAGCAGTCCTGACCTCAACCCCATTGAACACTTGTGGGATCAGCTTGGGCGTGTTGTTCGTGCCAGAGTGACCAAAACAACCACGTTGGCTGACTTGCGACAAATGCTGGGTGAAGAATGGGATTCCATCCCACAGCAATGTGTGACCAGGCTGGTGACCAGCATGAGGAGGAGGTGCCAGGCTGTTGTGGCTGTGTATGGTTCTTCCACACGCTACTGAGGCTCCTGTTTATTAAATGAATAAATTGTTAAATTGCCAATATGTCTTGTTTCTTCAAACTTCAATCATCCAATCCACCAAACACCAAACAAGAGTCAATGGCAGAATAAGCTGTTTGGCATTGGCAAAGAAGATTTGGCATATTTTTCATAGGCGCAACCTACATACTCAGCTCTGCTGCTCATCCCACAAATGCATGTTCCTTACAAATGTGGCACCATTTAAAAGGGAAATAAACAGGCTTTCCAACAGTATAAGATTTATTGCCAAGAAGCATTGTTACAACAAAGAAATAATCTACCAAACACTAATTTCCTTACTTTTTGTGCTAAGTTTATATTGAAAGAGTTATTGGTCACTGTAATTGTTCCTCCTGTCCATACCATGAAGACATCTCTTCTTTTGTTAAAAGATTTCTTTCAGGCTTTTTGTCCTTATTTGACAGACATTGTAGAGACAAGAAGCTAGGGCGAGAGAGAGGGGTATGACATGCAACACAAGTCCCCTCATTGTAGTTATATGGTATGTGTCTTAACCATTAGGGCAAAGGGTGACCCATGAAGACATCTCTTATTAATTGCAATTACAATGTAAGTGACAAAGGACAAAATCTGCAGTTCTTGTGTGAATTTTAAAGTCCAGCCAAAGCAAATATTAGACTTCAGAAGACTGACCTAGTCAAATCAAATGGATATCTTCCAAAGACACTGTATAACAATATTCTCTATCAGTTTTTTTTTACTATCCCTCCAACCAAGCTCGACAGGAAAACACTGTCTTGAGAAAGGAAGATACCCACATATTTTTAGTCAGACTGATGAAATCTCATATACAGACGTGGCTGAAAATATTGGTACACTTCCACATTTTTAAAAAAAAACTTATTTGTGAAACTAAACTAATTTCTATATTAAGTTGAAACTGACAGAAGTATATGGTATCCATTATTCTTTATTTCACAATGAATATAACTGAAACTTTGCTTTTGATTTACAGTTTAACATATTATTTAATACAGTATTACAGAGGGAAGGTTACCTCTTGGATATTAATTTGGCTGACTGAGTAACACTTCAGATATGACTCCTTTTAGAGAGTATAGTGGAGACCTAAGCAACCTATAAGGGGTGTGAATAACTCAGAGCAAGGCATCTGATGCAGTTAACATCCTTTACTCATGGTGGAATGGGCAGTGCTACCAGTGGTCTGCAATGAACAGAAATTATAGACATAACACAAAATACAGGAATTAGTACAATAATGTCATTACCATAATCTACATAGGGATAATATCAAATAATACTGATTTAAAAGTTCTTATATCTTGCCATGACAAAGGTTGTATGGACATGCCCTTATTCGTCAATAATCCGCAAGTATGCAACTGCCCCATAAGCTCTCTGCCATGCGTCACAGAATACATGGAGGTCCCTCGTCACTGTTGCAGAGTCGGCCCATGGTGGGTTGTAGCACCAAGGAATCTCCACTTTGTTCAGGTCACATAGCTCGACTTCCCATGCTTGCCATCTTTTCAGTAGGTCTTGCTGCTGAATAGAGTCATCCCAACCTTGCTCAGTCTTCCAGAGATCTTGTACTAAAACCTTGGCACAGGTAGTGTACGGAAGTAAGTAACCCAACGGATCACACCAGGGATGCAAGCACCTTGTGTATGTGTCTCAAAGTGGGCAAGGAAGATTCTAGTGTTTGACTCTTGTACCGTAGGGTGTCTCGTAAGCAGTCCCAGCGCAGGCCTAATGTGGGTTCCTGGAGGTCAGGGCTTTCCTTAGAAAGCCACAGCTCGCAACTTTGAGATCTAGCTTCACTGGTTCACAGGTGCTCTATGACAATAATGTCATCACTTGCCCACTGTCTAATCTCAAAGCCACTTGCAGAAAGCAGTTCCCTCATCTTGTTCACCAGGTTCCGGGCTTCATTCACTGTCCCAAGACTCTGTAGGCAATTGTTCACGTACAACGCCTGTTTGATGGACTCCAAGATGTCTTCATTGCCTATCTTGTTGTCTTGCACATGTTGTTGTAGTGCGTAGGTAGCACAGCAGGGACAGAAAGTCATGCCAAAGGGCAACACCTGCCACTCATACACTGTTGGTTCTTCAGTCCTCACCAAATCCCTCCAAATGAAGCAAAGCAGTGGCCTGTCAGTGGGAAAAAGCCTTACCTGATGGAACATGGCTTTAATATCCCAACTGACAGCCACCGGTCGCTGATGGAATCTAAGAAGCACTCCAAGGAGGGAAGGACTGAGAGTGGGCCCTGGGAGCAACTAACTATTCAATGACTATCCCTTGTAGTGAACGAACAGTTAAAGACAATCCTGTCTTTACTGTTGTGTGAGACTGCATGATGAGGCAAATACCAGGACTCCTTTGACCTTTCGACATCCTCAGGTGGTACTTTGGCCACATATCCATTCTGTTCAAATTTCCACATCCCTGTGCAGTAGACTTCTGCCAGATATGGGTCCTTGAGGAGTGTTCTTTCACAATTTCAGAGAATTGGGCAGAACTGCCTCCTTAGGGGCTCGCAGATCCTGGAGATTAGGTTGGCAAAGGAGGGGGGTAGCATAACAACTTACTCCATTCACTTTTATTTTGGTAGTGGCTGATGCTAGGAGCTCTAGGGCTTGCTGATCTTGTTTAGATCTGGTCACTAGCTTCTGGTTGAGGTAAGAAAATACATCAATCTGCCACAACTTCTCAACATGGTGGTGAAGCTCAGCTTCTGGGTTGACTACCTTGGTCAAGAGACATTGCTTTTTGTGCCCTGGGCTCTCCATGTGGCTTGCGGGACCCTGCAATGCCCAACCAAGTCTGGTCCGGACTGCAATGGGGCCCCCTTGTGGACTACTACTCACTGGATATAAGGGCACCAGTAGGTGGGCCATGTCAGATCCAATGAGGATTTGAGGCTGGGCTTTATGCGCTGGCAGAGGAGGTAGGTCACAGAGATGTCTGTACCTCCTTTGAAGTGACTCAACAGGATACGAGTGCTCAGATAGCCCTAGGTGATCAGCGGTGAAAGCATGGTGTATCCAGTATCTTTGTGAGGGTTTGGAGATTGGGGAGATCTCTAAAGACACACTAGCTCCTTGGATCTGAAGGATGTCTTGGCGGACAGTTCGCAAGAGTAGAGTTTCTGGAACAGACTTCAGTTTTAAGCTCTGTACGGCTGGCTGCAAGACAATACTGCGCTCCGAACCATCATCCTCGACGGCGTATGTCTCCATAGATTGTTTCCCATTATTGAGAATGACCTTTATGATCTTATAGCATCACCTTATTTGGATGACTAGGACGATCCATATAAAGCTTCTCAGGCGGAACTTGGACCATAAGAACGCTCTGATTGCACTGCTGTGCAACATTGTGTAGGACAGTCAGATGCTGTTCCTTGCAGGTATTGTAAGGGTTCCTCAGGGTACAAGAATCCGGTACATGAGCAAGTGCACACCGCCAGCACTGTTTGTGTTCCTGGATCCATTTAACCTTCAGTGGGGAAGGCTTTGAATTGGGTGCAGGCGCTGAGGAAGTTATCCTTTGTGTCACAATATGGGCAATAAGGCCTGACCTTATTGTCCTTCTTAGGATGCTGATGAGATGGACCTTCTCTTCTCTCTTGGTTGGTGTTGAGATAGATTGTTGTGGTCTTCTCTTTGAAGTGGGTGGTTGTGCGCTGCTTTGTACTAGCTGGTGCGGCTGGCAAAGCTTGGAGTGCTCTAGTGTAAGGCTCTGGCTCATGCATGTATGCCTTGGCAAGTTTCAATGCACTCGGGAGCTTGAAGTGGCCCAATAACACCTGGTATTTTTACGGCTCATTCAGGTGCTTGTGGTTGCTCATGAGGTTGTCAAGAACCCTCTTGAGGAGTGCAAAGTCGCTCTCTTTGCTGCTCTCAAAGGTAGGCAATGTAGGCTTCAGAACACCATATGATGAAGCAATCAGCAGGTCAAGGTAAGGTACAGGAGTGGAACCAGCTGGTGGATACATCACAGCAGATACTGCATGGTAGGGCGGAGCAGGCTGGTGCCTGCTATGAAAGGGACCTGTTAGCTGGATATTCTGCGGGCTACATTAGGAGAGAATGGCATTGGCCTACCTATGGCATCATGAAGAGACTGCAAACTCCATGCCGCAATGTTGGCTGGCTCAATATGTTGTTAAGAGAGAGGAGGAATTAATGGGATTGAGCAGGGTTATACTGGATCTGGGGATGCGAAGATGCTCTGAACACAGGAGATGGCGCCCTATCGTCCTCTGTAACAGTACAAGTAGCAGGGTGTGCTGAATCCGAAGACTGAATATTAGACACTGCTGCATACTCAATTTGGGGGTCATGTTGGCTATCAAATGGTAAATGGACTGCACTTGTATAGCGCCTTTCTAGTCTTCCAACCACTCAAAGTGCTTTTACACTACGAATCATATTCACCCATTCACACATATTCATACACTGAATGGGTACAGGGGCTACCATGCAAAGTCCCAACCTGCCCATCAGAAGAAATCTAATCATTCACACACATTCACACACTGATGGCACAACCATCAGGAGCAATTTTGGGGTTAAGTATCTTACTCAAGGACACATCGACATGAAGACTGGAGGAGCCAGGAATCGAACCACCGATCTTCCGGTTAGTGGACGACCCGCTCTACCTCCTGAGCCACAGCTGCCCCCAAGCCAAGTTATCAAGAGGTGTGGAGTGAAGGGGGTAGGTGGAATAAGGGTGGTCCTTATGCTCTCTGGAGTCTCCATCGACCACCTGGAGGTTGCAGCCCTAAACACTTGTTGGTAGTTGAGGCTGAAACTCTGGAACAGCAGCATGATGGTCTGTCATTGGCGGTTTGAGAGGTACTTTCCCAATATTCTCAGACTATGTTGGGACAGTGGGAGGAGTCTGCTTCACGAGTAACTCTGGGCAATGTGGTTGTGTCCACTTATCAGTACCTACAGCGGCATCTGGGACTAAGGCAAATGCACCTACATCTCCCTCCTGTGGTAATGAAGATAAAAGTCGTGCTCTCTCGAACTCAATCTCTTTCATCTTGAGGCGACGATGCTGCTCCATCCTTCTTGTAATAACTTCCCGTTTCTTATGGGCTATCTCTTGGTGGAGCATTGCCTCTCTAGCTTGAGCATCTAAATGCTGGCATTCCTGTTCAGCATGGTCTTCCTCCTCAATCTGTCGATGTAGCTCCTTCAGTTCAAGACGTTTAACCTTTTCATTCAACACTGCAACCTGCCAGGCTGTGAGACCACTCTCACCTATCCTACTGGATGAGGAAGAGCCGCTGTGTGCATGTGGCACATTAGACTTGGGCTTTGAAGATAGATGACTATGGAACAAACTGGGCTGTGTCTCCCTATCTTCTTGGGGCAGGTTTGTTGGAGGCAGCTCAGCCATGGGGAGGTAGCCAACAGCTTAATCCGAAAGGTGTGGTGGAGGTCTAATCTCCCTGGCAGGTCTCTGGTGTACCATTTGTGGATGGGCACCAACATAGGTATCCTCAGGCTCCATTATCGTCAGCAATTACTCAATCTGGCTCGAAGGACCACTTATTACAAAGAGAAGGTTACCTCTTGGATATTAATTTAGCTGACTGAGTAACACTTCAGATATTACTCCAGTTAGAGAGTATAGTGGAGACCTAAGCAACCTATGGGGAGTGTGAATAACTCAGATCAAGGCATCTGATGCAGTTAACATCCTTTACTTATGGTGTAATGGGCAGTGCTACCAGTCGTCTGCAATGAACAGAAATTACAGACATAACACAAAATACAGGAATTAGGAATTGATTACAATTGAAATAAACAGGAAATACATATTTCGTATATATAATTCACCAACCAGGTAGACATTCACACACTGCGACACATTGTTTAACATCCACCATCCACCAAGGAAAAGAAGGAAAATAAACAAAGCTAACAACATGTGCCTCTCAGCAAGTAGGTGGGGTTTTCCAGTCTGGTCTGTAAGGGTCTGTATCCTAGCAACTACTTAACAACAGTGGCAGCCTCTTTTTCATCCATGGGACGTTTGCACATACAGTAAAACATATTTTGTAGCACAGCCTTTGGAGGCAATAACTGTAGTCAAGCACTTTCTGTAACTCTGAATAAGGTTTCTACACTTCTCCACTGGTAGTTCAGCCCACTCTTCTTGAACAAACTGCTCCAGTTCCAGTGCCGCCTCCCAACTGCAAGTTTCAGCTCTTCCCACAGATGTTCATCGGGATTCAGATCAGGACTCATAGCAGGCCACTTCAGAACAATCCAACATTTTCTTCTCATCCACTCCTGGGTGCTTTTTGATGTATGTTTGGGGTAATTATCCTGCTGGAAGACCCATGACCAGCAACCAAGACACAGCTTTCTGACACTGGGCGGTATGTTTCACTCCAACATGCCTTGATAGTCTTCTGATTTCATTGTGCCCTGATAAGATTCAAGGCACCCAGTGCCTGGGGCAGCAAAGCAACCCTAAACCATCAGTGAGCCTCCTCCATGTTTCACAGTAGGCATGGTATTCTTTTCTTTGAAGACTTCATTTTTTCTTCTGTAAACATAGGGTTGGTGTGATTTACCAAAAAGCACAAATTTTGTCTCATCTGTCCAAAGCACATTCTCTCAGAAGGACTGTGGCTTGTCAACATGTTTTTGGCTAAGTCCAGTCTGGCTTTTTTGTGTCTCCCTCTTAGAAATGGGGTCTTCCTGGGTCTTCTACCATGGAGCCCATTTTCATTCAGACAGCGACGAATGGTGCGACTTGAAAGTTTTCCTTGTTTCTTTCTCAACCATTCAAGCAATTCTTCTGTTCAATTTCGGGCCAATTTTCCTCTTGCAACCACGTCCAGAGATGCTGGCTACAGTTTCATGGGCCTTAAACTTCTTAATAATATTGGCAGCAGTGGTCACAGGAACATCAAAATCTTTGGAGATGGTCTTGTAACCTTTACATTGACAACGCTTGGCTATTACCTTTTTTCTAATGTCTTCAGACCACTCTCTAGTTTTCCTTCTGTTTTCCATGTTCACTGAGATGCACACAGTGGCACAAAATAGCACAGTGAGTAATTTTCTGAGTGATTATAAGATTGAAAACACCTGTGATACTTATCAAAATGCTATAGTCTGCTTAAAGTATCACTACAAATCAATTATTTCTTACAACTTCTAAAGGTTACTGATAATTTTGTCCAGGCTATTTTAGAATGTTTTTGTAGAATAAGCATGAATTCAGTTTTTTGTTTTGTTCTACTGCAAACCAAACATCAACATGGATTGATATTAAATATCTTTTAATTTCAACACTGTTCAGGATGAATGGTACATTATTTAAATAGAATGCAAGGGTACCAATAATTTCAGACATGTCTGTAGCTTTGGCTGAATTTTAGAATGTATATTTACACAGAACAAAAACTGTGTATCTCTTACTTTCAAATTGTTTTAGGAAGAGATTTCTTCAAAGACAGTATAGACAGGAGGAACAATTACAGCTGCTAGTAACTTTCAATTTACATATGGGATGTGAGCATTGTTTCAAGACAGACTCAAAAAAATGTGAACCTATTCTTTTAAAGGTTCTATATGTAGGAATCAGAAATTCCTTTTCATTAGTGACACCTAAGGCCATTGAGTAAGCTGTAAAGAACATCCTGGTGCTCGCGCTCGCATGCTCCTGTAGTTGTGGCACAAGACCATTGCTGGTGATGTCTTTTTTCTCGCTTACACTTCTCATAATTACATAAAAGATCTCTCTCGTTGTGTTCTACACCATGTTTCAGCAAAGCGTCTCTCCCTCACAGTCAGTCAGCCAGCCCTGTGCATTTTGCTAACACACAAACACACACACACAGACTCCTACTGCACTGTGGCCGCTGGCCGGTGAGAGCCAATCCGCACCGCCCAACTTGCACAAATATGTGTTAATCAACCACCCGAACTAGACCAGACACGCAAACCACCAACTTTTTTTTTTACCAACCGTGTTTACTAAACACCAATAGGCTCAGCGAGCTGTGGCTGGGGAGCAACATGCTGTTTGTTGCGAAATGTGTGCTTATTACGACCTTTGGACTACCAACAGGAAAAACAAAAGGGGTAAGCTATGTTCTGCTATCGCTCTGGAGCTTGTTTTCTGCTCCTTTGTTGAGGAAATAAACTTGTCACTGCAGCTGTGCTTTGTTGCGCAATGTGTAGTGGTTGACGGAAGCAGCTAGCTGTCTCATTAGCTGGAGAGCTAATATCTGCAGGATGTTTCTAGTCGGATAGTACCGTTTTTGTTGTTTCGTTATGCCAGTTGTTTGTTGATGTCAGCAGGAGAGAGGCAGGGTACTTGGGAGCACGCAAAAACATCACTTCCATTGGATTTTCATGGAAAATCCAACCTGGGGCCATCATATACAAATCAGTCCACAGGCTCTTACAGACAACCGAGAAAGTTGTTGTATTGTATTTATTGGGACCACGTACAGTGTTAAACATAAATGTTAACATTTGATGTGCTGCACCAGAGTCAGCTTTAGCAAATTTTCATCTGCACTCCCTTACAATTAAAACATATAACCCCACAATAACAAACAGTACAAAGCAAAAAACACACAGGACACATTATACAAAATACAAAGCTACACACAATAGCACATCAAATACACCCACAATGTCAACTAGAAATTAATAATGTAAGCTTAAAAGTAAGATTATTTGCGTTCATGAGAAGACTATGAGATCAAATTTAGATTCAGTGGTTACAGAGCTGAGTAGTTTTTAGCAAAATTTTTAATTTGGTTTAGCACAGCTCTCCATATCATCAGGTAGGACATTCCACTGAGTTGTGGCTTTCACAGAGAAAGCTGACTGCCCAAATGCAGTGCAATGAAATGTTATGGTACAATCTTGTATAGAGAATATTCTGGAGGATCTAGTAGAACTAACTGAGCAAGTGTACACAAAGTCACATAGTGGAGGAGGGGCAAAACCATATAAAATTTTATAAACTAAACTCAAATTTGAGAATAATTTAAAATTCTCAAAGCTCAGTAAATTGTATTTCTCCAGTACCTTACAGCAATGGAAATACATTGGTGTTTTGTCCAGAGTTTTTAGAGTTTGTTTGTATAAGGACTCAAAAGGTTTTATAGCCTTTTCTCCAGCCTGCCCCCAACATGTAATGCAATAAGACATATGGGAAAGAATCATAGCATGCGTAAATATCTTGGCTGCATCCAAAGAGAGACAGTTTCTAATATGTCTAAAATTTGCTAAGTTGTATTTTATGGTTTTAGCCATTTTTTTAAACATGTTTAAGTTTAAACAAGTTTAAATTTGGATCCAGTGTCACACCAAAATATTTAAAATCAGTGACTATGTCAGTCCTTTCACCTTTGATGAGAATATCAGTGTTAGGAGGTTGTACCATGGTTTTAGAGAAAAACATACCCTTTGTCTTGTTTACATTTAGACTCAGACATGATTGATCAAGCAAAAGTGTGATACTTTCCAATGCAATTGTTAGCTTATCAGAGGACAGTACATCATCCCAGTTCAAGCTGTTAATTTCACTGAAAATTCTTCTTGCTTAGCGCTGAGTATACATTGAAGGATCATTATCTTAGATGCCATGATCCTAAATTTATTTTAGTCAGTTTTCTTACATCTGATAAACCAGTGATTAAATTATAACTTTTAGTTATTCTTTCTGGTTTGTATTGTTTCTGGTAAATTTCAGATCAATTAGTGTACTGGAGCATTTTGCAATCCTAGTTGGGCCTTTTACTAGTTGTTGTAGTTGGAATTTCTCTGTGATCATTTTTAGTTTTTTCCTCTTAGATTTATCCTCCCAGTTCACATTAAAATCACCCATAAGTAATAATTCTTTGTTGAGATTGCGCTCTTTCAAGACTTCTGTGAGTTCTGTGAGACACCTATGATGTCAAAAGACATTTGTCGGGTTAACATTATTTTTATCCCAACATATTCTAATGTGTTACCCACATTGTAAACCACACATTCACATTTGATGTTGTCTTTCACATAAAAAAACACCCCTCTCCCTCTTCCATCAGGTCTGTCTCTTCTGAAACATTGGTATTCAGGCACCATGGACACACTCACAGGAGTTGTTTGTTTCAACCATGTTTCAGTCAGACAGAGAAAGTCCAGATTTGAGTCAGACAGAAGATGAGTTAGCTGATTGCTCTTTGCAGTAATGCCTCTGATATTAAAATGTCCACCAATACCCCTCTCGGTTTAAGCTTCAGGTCCCATAAGATTTTTGCATGATTGACAGTTTGGAAGGTTTTGATTAACTTCTGCCTCCTCACTGCGGGGTTTCGAGACACAGTGGTGTCAGCAGCAGGTTTTGTGAGAGAGACACTGGACCTATCAAGGTCTCCACAGCCCAGTAGCGAAAAGTTTAGTCTGTTAAGGGAGACCCCCCGGCTCAGAAAATTCATGCTCACTCATCACCGGCACCAGGTCACTGGTCCAGGATTTACCTGAACATCTACGGAGAGCAGGAGTAGCATGAAGAGGAGACCTGCTGTTCTCCGAAACGAGGTGGCAAATGACTGGTCCACTGGATTGGAGATTCGCTCTAGTACCTGGGCTCATCCGTGCCGCAGAAATAAATTGCAAAATATCCCAGTAAGTTATGATAAAAACTCACTGTAGGAGCATCAACTGACCATGAGCCAGTTCCAAGCCCAATCACTTGGTGTCCCAGCTATTTTCCATCAACATTGATTGCTCTGACCAGACACACACAGGCAATACAGCAGTGAGTACCAACAGTAGTCCAGAAAGCACTCCATGAAACACAGCCGAGGTCTTTTTGCTGATGAAACACTGCTTTGAATTTGACACACTTTTTGACAGGTATGCTCTGTGGTATGATGAACGGCCTATGCAGTGCTATGCAGCAATCCCATCCAGGTTCCCAGAGGCCCGAGGGTAGAAGCTCCTCTTAAGCCCCTCAGCACCAGCCCGGTGCACCCGAAACCTCCTCTCAACCTCAGTGGAGAGAAAAGGCCACAATCTGGGTGGTCAGAATCCCCAGTAGATCCATGTGGCCAGGATCGTTTCCTTCGATGTTGAGATGGATGTACAGATGGTCTTGCTTGTCCATGTGGTCAGGATCCCAGCTGGTGTTTATCCGCTCCACTTTTCCTCAATGTTTAATCTGATGTTTACATTTGAAAACCTGGACCGGCCTGGTAGTTTTCATATTGTTGTTTTCATAAAAAAAACTCCTCTTCTTCTGTTAGCTTCTTTAGTGCTGTATCTCCTTTTGAACATTGGTAACAGCAGGTAGCAGTTAGCAGTTGACAGCTAGTTGTTTTGATCTGAAAAATATATCCAAAGATGATATTTTCTCTTGTGTTCTTGCTGATCAATGCTATTACTTCTTCTTTAGAGTCCTTTCTGAAGATTATTGAAGGTTATTTTGCGAAATGTTTCACTTTTTTAGTTCCAAGTTTGAGATGTAATCAGGCACTCACTCCCAGTGCAGCCACTACTCCGGAATCTTCAAGTTGGGGAAGGTCTCATTTTTTACATTACATTCACTTATCGGCAATAGAAAAAAACAATTAAAACATATAAATTGCTTCACAATTCTACATATAGAATCTTTAATCGTATTGAACACCCTGCATTTTACATCTGATGTAAGAACAAGGTATACATAGGTATAGTCAGCAAAGTATTGCTTAAGTATCAAAAGTGAAAGTGCCCCATTGTGCAGCAGAATGGCCCCTGTCATTGTTATTTTCTTATGTATTATATTACTGGATTATTAATAATAATTGCAGAAACATTTAAGCAGCATTTCAATGTTATATATGGTTGAGATTAAGCTAATTATAACTACTTTATATACTCTTGGTTATCTATTACAATGCATCATATTTTTTAAACTGAGCTTTTTTTTTTTTTTTTTTTTTAACATATTTTCTTCTAAATAGACGACCAAAGTCATGACATCACATCTAGGCTAGCAACTTTTCCACTAACTTTTTCAATTCAATGCAATTTCTCATTCAGCATGTCTGCCATCTGTCTTTCTGAACAAAAAAGCATGTTCCTGGAGTTTACTGTCCATATTCTAGGACAAGTTGGCTACAAAAAACTATAGCCCCCATAAAAATTTACCAGCATAGCATCTAAGTCAAGACAGGCCAGTCCAAGTTAAGTCCAGGTCCAACAAGTCCCACATCAAGTCCCAAGTCAAGATTGAAAAGTCTCTAGTCAAGTCCCAAGTTAAGACAGGTAAGTCCCAATTCAAGTGCAGTTCAGAACACTCACAAACCAAATCCTGAATCCAGATGCCACATGTCCCAGTTCAAGTCCTTAGTCAAGATAGTGAAGTGTCAAATAAAGACAGGTCAGTCCAAGTTAAGACTAGGTCAAGTCAAGTCCCAAATTAAGACAAGTGACTCCCACAAGTCCCAAGTCAAGTCCCCAGTCAGAAAAAGAAGACATAAGTCAGGATTGGCAAATCACCAATCAAGTCCACAGTCAAGTCCGGAGTCATGTCTGATTCAAGTCTAAAGCCCAACAATGTTAAAACAAAGAATTACCAAGTCAAGACAGGTAAGTCCCAAGTCAGTTTCAGTTCAAGTCCAACTTCAAGTCCAAAGTCAAGAAAGGCAAGAATCAAGTAAAGGTCAAGTCCCAAGTTAAGACAGGAAAGTCCCACACGCCCTCCCTTACAAGCATGTAGGAGAGCCTACAGTGGCCACAAAACTCTCTAGAGCCAGTATTTAGTTTGTCCATTCTGGGCTACTGTAGAAACATGGTATCACAACACAGTGGGCTCTGTGGAAGAGGATCTGCTCCCTATGTAGATATAAAGGGCTCATTCTAAGGTAACAAAAACACAACAATTCTTATTTTCATGGGATTATGCACTAATGGAAACATACTTATGAAGATTGTATTCCATTTCTGCCAAGTCCATTCTGCTAGATGCCACAAAATTCTACACACTGCAGCTTTAAGCCACATGGAAGTTCAAGTCAAGACAAACAAGTCCTAAGCCATGTCCAAAGTCAAGAAAGGTAAGAACAAAGTCAAGTCAAGTTCAAGTCCTAAGTGAAGACAGGCAAGTCTAAGATTGTTTTTTTATGATTTCCCTTTTAACACATGTAGAAAAAAAAGTTTGACAGTACATAACGACACTGCCATAGAAAGTCATGGCTTAGAAACTTCGGCAACGTATCAAGCTCCATAGAGATACAACCCAATGGTTTTTTGTTGTCTATAAATCCATAGTCTTCAGTCATCGTCACAGTCCACAGTCATCTCTATGCACAGCAACAGCTCAGATGCAGATCCAGTGAGTGAGCTGAGAGTTTTTCGTCTTATTTGGCCATGAGCTGCTCTGAATCACTGCTACAATGAAGTGTGCACTCAAGAATGTGTGGCAGAACTCCCATGGGATTCACAGGAGGGGGGAGGTTACGTGTTTGTATGTGTATGTGTGTAGAAGAGAAAGAGGGGTGGTGTGATGTATAAAGTGTGAGGCACACATACAGTATGAAGATGCTGAAAGGTATCAAGATAAACACGTGAACCTGATTTACATCCCATGATTAAGATATTTGTGTGTGTGTGTGTGTGTGTTGCAGGGAAAGGACAACAGGAGAGAGAGCATGCTTATGTATTTGTGTAAGAGAGAGAGATGGTGTAATGGACATTGTGTAAGGCATTACGTACCATGTAGAGCACAGATGCATGTAAGGCTGGTTTCCATGTTATGTAATGCTTATCGCTCACTGTGTGTGGGTTTGTGGGGGGGATGAGAGATAGGAAGGTAAGTGGGAAGGTAAGTGTTTTATTGGTAGATCTTAGAGTTAAGAAGGGGCCAAAATGACTTATTGGGACTGTAGAAGAGATGACAGAGGTGGGGATTTTAACTTTAATGTTACAGATATGCATCTTAAACATGCTAAGTTCAGTGGCCTACCTAGTCAGGAAAGCTAATGTAGGTTGTTGTTCAGTGGCTCTGGTGTTGTGTAGCAGGATGCTATCAGGCTTAGTGTGACTGTCTGCTCTGCCTATGATACGACTCATTGTCACTTTATCAGGGCCTGAGCAGGCGTGTCGCAGCCATGGGTGTTACAGGTGTTGTGACACCTGCACTTTCACAGAAACATAATTCCACCCCCCCACTTTTTCCTGAGGTAGTCATTGATAAAACAAAACTGAGTTTCACATACATGAAAAACCTATTGGTCAAGTTAGATTAATTGAACAGCCATCCAGCCAATCAGAGCCATTTGACCAACCCAGCAGGCCAGGGAAGACTAAACAGTTTAAGTATAGTAAAGTTATATTTGTGCATTCAGGAACAGTGCTTCTGTTACTCTCCACTGACTGTGATAACAGATTATACAATACGTAGTTCCGACCAAGCAATCTGATTGGTCAACTAGACATTTTGAATGTGCTCAAATCAGCATGACAGCACACCTAGCCTTGCTCAAATGAAAAAAGCTTCATCAATAAAATATTACTCCGCCATCCATTAGAACTACAGACCGTGACATTGCGCTGACAACAGTCATTTCTGGGTAGATGACTGGTGGTTGATTTGAATAGCAGAGATATGTGAACTTGGCAAACTTGTTTTTTTCTGTTGTCATTTTCAGCCGTAACTGCAATGTTTGAAGACATGGGGCCCTATCTTACGCCTGGCGCAGAGCGGCGCTTAGCGCAGCGCAAGTCTCTTTGCTATTTTAAGACCGACGCAGTTGTCATGTTCCCGTCCAGTTCCCATGTTAAAATAGCAATGGCACTTGTGCCCATCAGTGCGCCCATGGGCGTGTTGGTCTAAAAGTAAGGTGTGATCAGGCGCATTTTCGGCGCATTGCTATCTTGAGGCAGCAGAGAACGATTGCGCTATTGCCCAACAAAAACCTGGTCTAAAGTCAATGGCGCAGTGTTTCACTGTCATTTTAAGGGTGCATTATCAAGACAGTAATATGCGCCTACAGACGCGGGTGCACAACATACACTCTGCTTGTTACACACACAGGATGCGCAGCAGTGCACAAACATGCAAAAGGTAACAAATAAAAGGATTACAATGTGAAAGATTATTATTGTGTCTATTAATATATTTTAAAAAATATGTCATAATGCTTAGTGATAATATTTATCAGAATTAACTGATCGCAGTAATGATGGATTAAATTGTTTAATTATTTGACCAAATCGTGGCAATACATGTAGGTATTTAAATAGGCGGACAACAACGGATCAGACACAGATCGACTTTCCTGCTGCATCAATACATAAGAACATGAGGAACACATGAGGAAATAAATTAGGTGAAAACAATGGTTAAACTAACGAAGGAAATATATCTGCACAGCTTCTAGTTGCTGCCAGCAGCAGGATCAGAACCTTGGAGAGCTGATCAAGTCCTGATAACTGTGTTGATGATTCTTTACATGATTAAAATTAATTATTTAATTTTTGAACAATATTTAACAAATATTCTTTAAACCGCCACTGATTTTACCTGTCACTCCATGACTGAACAGAACGATTTTAAAGAAACCAAAGCTGTAATTAAAAAAATAAACCTTTTCAAAAACCAAACGAGGATAAATTTGCAACAAATTAATGAACAGGACCTTAAACTTGTGGTCTGAGGCTGACCACAGGAGGGTCCAGGAGCAGCAGTGTGCTTGTTATGGATCGTGCGCTTTCCCAGCAGATCCATTGCGTCTGCAGAGAAAAGCGCTCCTTCTCACTACTTGGCAAATGCATGCATGTCATAATAGCAATCCGCCAAGGTGCAAGCACACCTGACTCTTAAAGGGAATAGGAGATGACACTGTGATTGGTTTATTGCATGTTACACACAAAACACACCTATGATTAATTAGGAGACTATGGACAACCCCTTTGAATCATGCGCCTGGTGCATCGACTTTTCCGCCGTTAAAATAGCAAAAGTGGATTTGGACACATCCTCAATGCAGTTGGGCCATGCGCTTCAGACCGTGCGCTTTAGATTGTTAAAAATAGGACCCATATAGTTTCACATGGTGGTCCAACCTATCTGATGTTTCTGCTGGGTTTATTTTGTGTATTGTGTTGCTTTGCTGTCTTTTGTTTGTTTGCTTTTGGGGGGGGTGTCTGCGGTGAAAACCCGGAGCAGAGTTTTGAGTTGTCTTTCTTTTATGTTTGTGAAACTGGATTGAACTGAACTGGTTAGTGGTTGTGGGGTAAACAAAACAGACCCTTGCCGAGTGGATTGAACTCTGAGACTGTGGGACAAGTTACACATGCACACAGTCACACACACACAAAACCCAAACCCTTCTTCACTCTTCATCGTTACCTGGCACCCCCATACACAGCAAAACGTAGCCATTTTCCCTTCAGTTGAGAGTATATCTCAGCTTCCACTCTGGCATCCTCCATCAGCTGTGCTGGTGCTACGGCATTACTAGCTTAAAACTGTATTTGAAGTTTGCGGACATAGTAGCTAAATCTGTCCCTGGAAAAAAAAAATTTTCAGCAGATATCTTAAGTTACAACAAGATTGAGCTAGCAAAGCAGTTTTGTATTTAATTTGTGAGGTATTTATTCAGTTTGGGAAATGCCGCAATCTCCAGAAAGCATTAGCAGCTGGAGTTGACTGGCTGAGTCAGCAGGGACTAGGAATCATCTCTGTTGCTAAGGGTCAACCTACTTGCAGGAGTAGTTAACTAGGTTTTATTACATAGGATTCTACTGACGTGAGTGATTGTTTTCCAGGTATTAGTCATACCCCATGTATTTCCATGGAAACAGAGATAACACAAGCAAAAAGTTTTTTTATTTTTATCAATCAATCAATCAATCAATTTTTATTTATATAGCGCCATATCACAACAGAAGTCATCCCAAGGCACTTTTCACATAGAGCAGGTCAAGACCGTACTCTTTAATTTACAGAGACCCAACAATTCCCCCATGAGCAAGCACTTGGCGACAGCGGTAAGGAAAAACTCCCCTTTAACGGGTAGAAACCTCAAGCAGACCCCGGCTCTTGGTGGGCGGCCATCTGCTTTGACCGGTTCGGTTGAGAGAGAGAAAGAGAGAGGGAAAGGGGGAGGGGGGACAGGAGAGCAACAATCACAACAACAACAAGTTTTAGAGCGAACTGTCTCACAATATGAATACATTTCGTTTATATCTTTTATTTTGTTGGTAAATATTGTATAATCGCAATATTACATTACAATAATATTGCTTAATTAGAGAATAACAGATCAGAGGTATGAAGCAGCTATTTAACTAGTTAGTAATGTAGAATATTCTTTTGTAACTTTGTCTTGTTATGTGATGTATCAGGTCAGCTAACATCATTGAACATGAATGAAATAGGCTATCCTAAATGTAAGCCAGGCAAAAGATGTGTAACATCTGTGTGTCTTAAGGCAATGTGTTGCCTGCCTTATGGTAAAGTCTTAATAACAAAATTAATGTTTATTAGCATGCTAATCGCTAATTGTGAGTTAAGCTAATCGCTAATTAGCCACCATGCTGGGCGGACTTTGGCAAGAATATGTACAAGTTACCTCTGTGTCCAGAATGTAAACTCACATAGCTCATGCTATTTTAAGCTAAATCTCAAAGGAATATGTTGCTTTACATGTCATAGTTTTACTCCTTATGTCACGGAGTAATGTGTGTTTCGCATTTAATATAAGTTAGAATGAGCTTTAGCTTGTATTGTGTATTAAAGCTAGACCACAGTAATATTACTATTTATTATTGAGCTTAAAAAGGGTATAGATAGTTGTAGGTGTGGCAGTCAGCCTGTGAGCTAGTCAGGGCTGGCTCAAGACGTAGGCCATTTAGGCGGTCGCCTAGGGCGCCACCTTGTCTGATGGGCGCTGGTCACCCTCAAAGGAAAAAATAAATTAAATATATAAAAAATAGATAAATAAAAATTCACCAGTGGGCGCACCCCCCTATTTTCTGCCTTGGGATAAAATATGAACAAAAATACAAAGAAAGATAGAAATACACTTTGCACCCTTTCCACACAATTTTCCATCTGCTCTGCACCTGTGCTGTGCGCACTGAAACAGAGGGATGATGCATCACATACAGACAGAGTCTGTGACGAGATGTCAAGAGGCCGATATTCACATTTTATTTCATTATGAAAAGGTCCAAACCTTCAGGTACACAAGGAAGAAAACAGACAAAAGAAGAGGAGGAAAAGTAAGCTGCTGGACTCAGATAACGTTGCAGATTGAAGGATATGAATCTGAATGGCAGTCAGTAGCAGCTATCTGAATAACTGCTTCTTCCTACGACGTAAGGCATTGTGCTGAAATTTCACTGACCAACATCAGTGATAATGGCTAACGCTATATCCATGAACACAGATTTCTGCACTGAGTTGCACCAGCTTTGTGTAAGTTGGCATTGTAGCACGTCGACATTAAAATGTCATATCAATAAATTAGGTCTCTACTGGATTACTGTGTTGTGAAATGGGAGCAATTAATGAGAAAATGATGATGTGTGGAAGAAAAACTGCAGTTTAACCATCAGTGAGTTATGTGACATGTTATGATTTACATTTATTAATGCATAAATTACAACTTAGTAATAATTTACGTTATAACTAAGTTTGAATTTACACACAGTTGGTGCAACAGGCTGCAGCAGTTGTTTGTCCTACTCTGCAGCTACATGTGTTTGCTTGTAACAAGCTAATATCTACTCTATAACTGTCCAGATGCTTTCAGGAATATCTGCAAAAGCCTCCAGCTGCTGGAGAAGTTACATCTGATCTCCCATCTACACCACACTCTGAAGCAGGTCAGTTGAGCCAGTTATATGTGGTCTGTGTAATTGATCATACACTGCTATGTTGTCATTATTATAACTATTGTTGTTGTTGAATGTTACAATTACACATTGTTACTAATTAAATGTAGGTCTTAGTCAAATTAAATAAAGTTTATTTGTACAGTGCTACTTTATATGCAGTAGAATGACACAATGAACTTAATGCAATGGTGTAACAGTCTGGATGTTCTGTATGTTTGAATACAGCTGCAGGTGAAGCAACATCTAACATCATATCAAACATTCCAGCTACCTGCAGTGAAACACAGCCTGCAGCAGGTGAGTTCTGTTCATTGTATGTTACAGCTGCAGTTATGTAACTAATGTCAATATGGACAAATTCCAAACACATTTTACTCGAATTCTATCAAATATTCACAATCAGTTATGAACATATGTAACTCATCCTGTACATCTGGAATGTTTTGTCCACAAACGAATGCTAGTGAATCTACTTTTATTATATCAATACTGTGACCAAACCTTTAACCATTTTCTAACCCTTCACAGTGATAGAAAGCCATGGGAACTGCAGCTTACACACACATTTAATTTCTTTTATTTTCATTCATTCATATATTTTTTTCATTTTTATTATCTATTATTAAATGGTTTCTTACATACTTGCATTATCATGGTAACACTAGCACAATAAAATATATTGAATCATTAATATCATTTCTGTAGTAGGAAAAGGAACACAGCTAACTTAAATAATAATCAATATTAGACTGCAACCATCTATATTTATTTAGGTTGTCTACAGGACACAGTAAAACTAGAATAACTTATTCCCATCAAAATTAATTTAAACCTGGACTCTTGACCTTTTTTCACTCATGTAATTGAACGGTACTGGTCAACTGTTATCAATAATTTATGCTTCAGATGTGTTTATTGCCTGATGGGTTGTAATTTATGAGTCATTGTGTGTTCTTACTAAAGGATTAATAACTATGAATGCATGTATGTTTAGATTTGCCTGCAGGTGAGGGAACAACAGACACAACATCCACTGCTACTACTCTACAGCCTGCAGACACCATCAACTGGAACATATCCTGAAGTATGTGAGTCCATCAAGGCAGCAGCTGTAGATTCTGTCTGATATGATGAGGACAGAGATAGTCAGCAGAGGCCATATCAGGTAAAATAAGACTCTACATTTCAAAAAGGAGAGGATGGGAGAAGCTCCCATCACCACCACCTTACAGAAAATTAGTGAATGGAGGGAAAATCAAGAGAAGCTGAGTGGTATATTCCGAGCTGTTGTCACAAAAAAACCACAAACTAATCAGTAATGGACTCAATGACTGGAAAAATTGCAGTGAAATACTCAAAAGCCATGAGAAGAGTCCAGAACATTTTAGGCACATGACATCGTGGAGGGAGTCATCTATCGAGTGTAATTTATGAATAATGAAGTGCCAGTGTCTGTATGTTACTAACAGGTAGTTTGTAATATTGAACCATTTATTCACTCTTCTTGATACGTGATTTGTTTGTTTGAGAAGTAATTATAATTTATAAAAAATATATATATATATTTTTGTCTTGAAACAATTGTGGTGTGTTGTCCATATTTTTACTGTAGAATGAGTGGGTGGTGATGAGGCAGTACTGGGGTAATTTGGGTGGAATGTGGTTGGGGCGGGGGCACCAAATCTTTATCTTGCCCAGGGCAACAAAATGGGTAAAGCCGGCCCTGGAGCTAGTTGTTCACTCTCTGCACTCACTAGCCTCAAATCACCTGCTTATGTGATATTCTCCTGTTAACTTTGAGGTGGACTTCGGATGAAGAGGGACCGCTTGTTCCCTGTGGCTATTGGAGAGGAACTGACCCCTGCTGATACAAAACCTCCTGGACAACTTTAGGAATTTAATTTACCAATTAAAGACAATTAAAGGTCCCCTTTGGATTCCTAATAAAAGAGACACATTTTTTCAAAAAAACAGACAGTTTAGGTTTTACTAGTCCATGGACTCAGAAATGACTCTTTACATTTTAAGGGCAACATAATACATTTTCAGGTTGAACCTGTAATTGTTAATGTTATTAAGCCAATTTTCGAAGATACTGATTTGTTACCAGAGTTCAATTTGCTATGCATCTATAACTATCCATTTAATTTTAATGGAAGTATAAGTTTCCTTTAATTTCATATCTATAAGGTATGTAAGGGAGTAGGATAAAGATACTCTGTGATTATCTTAAGTATAATAAGGATAGCTATGCTCCAGTACAGCAATTAACAAAAATAACTGGATGTAAGCAGTAAACTGCTACCAGACGCTAAATAAATTCTGCTGAGTTGTTACACTCATATGGTCTCAGTAATTATTTTATGGTAAGTTGAAGCAGTGGTTACAACTACAGTAGTAGAAAAAAATGTTTAAATGCATGGCATCCCCTGGGCCTGAGCACAAAATGGCCCCTGGCACCAAAAGTGCCAGTAACCCATTGTTTTTGTAGAGATTACAACTGCTAACTGCTACCTGCTGTTCCCAATATTCCAAAGGAGATACAACACTAAAGAAGCTAACAGAAGAGTTATTTTTTGAAATGAAATAGAAAACTTAAAGGATCCTTGCTGGTAATGTAATGCATGCATGCTGGAGCCTCTCTATTCACCCTGGACTCAAGAAGTGATGGCATATGACTGGGGGTCACTCATCGGGATGGGGAGAGGGTCAGCTCACCCCCCTGCCGACTTTGCTACCAGGCCAGTCCAGGTTACCAAATGTAAACATCAGATTAAACATGGTAAGACCATCTGTATATCCATCTCAACATCGAAGAAACAGTCCTGGTCACATGGATCCACTGGGGTTCCTAACCGCCCGGGTGGCAGCTTTTTCTCCCTGCTGAGGTTGAGAGGAGGTTCTGGGTGCACTGGGCCGGTGCAGAGGGGCTTAAGAGGAGCTTCTACCATCTGGCCACCAGGATCCTGGATGGGATCGCTACATAGGACTGTCATCCGAGGCTGTTTATTGTACCACAGAGCCTGCCTGTCAAAAACTGCATCAAATTCAAAGCAGTGTTTCATCAGCAAAAACACCTGGGTTGTGTTTCATGGAGTGCTTTTTGGACTACTGTTGGTACTCACTCCTGTATTCCCTGTGCGTGTCTGTCTGGCCAGAGCAATCAACATTGATGGAGAACAGCTGGGAGACCGAGTGATTGAGCTTGGGGCAAATGCTGGCTCATGGCCAGTTGACGCTCCTACAGTGAGTTTTCATCATAACTCCTCTTCATGCTGATCCTTCTCTCTGGAGATGTTCAGCTAAATCCTTGACCAGTGACCCCTACAGTGCTGCAGAACTTCAATGCTGATTTGTGCCCGAGTGTGTCTGGGACTCCTCTGGTGCCAGTGACGAATGAGCAGCAACTTTCTGAGCTGGGCCTCTCCCTTAAATCCACTTTGTTAACACCAGGCATGATGTCTCAATGAATAACTTTTCACTACGGGGCTGTGGAAACCTTGATAGGTTCAGTGTCTCTCTCACAAAATCTGCTGCTGACACCACTGTGTGTCCAAACTCTGCAGTGAGGAGGCAGAGGTTATTTAAAACCTTCCAAACTGTCAATCATGCAAAAGTTTTATGGGACCCGAAGCTGAAACTGAGGGGGCCATTCAGTATGCATTTTAACATCAGAGGCATTAGTGCAAAAAGCAATCAGCTAACCAATCTTCTGTCTGACTCAAATCTGGACTTTCTCTGTCTGACTCAAACATAATTGAAACAAACACCTCCTGCGAATGTGTTCATGGTGCCCGGATACCAATGTTTCAGAAGAGACAGACCTTATGGAAGGAGGAGAGGTGCTTTCTTATGTGAGAGACGATTTCAAATGTGAACGTGTGGTTTACAATGCGGGTAACACAAGAAACAAATGTCTTTTAACATCATAGGTGTCTATAGGCCCCCTTCTGCAGATGGCACTTTCTATGATCAACTCACAGAAGTCTTGAAAGAGTGCAATCTCAACAAAAAATTATTACTTATGGGTGATTTTAATGTGAACTGGGAGGATAAATCTTAGCAGAAAAAACTAAAAATGATCACAGAGAAACTAGAACAACTAGAACAACAAGTAATAGTAAAAGTTATAAAGGTAAAAATATATAATAAAAAATATTGATATTCTCACAAGGAGGGACCCAAAATTTTCAGGAGATTTTAAAATCAAGGTACAGGGAAAGTTAATTGAAGATCATCTCATTGTTGCTTCTGTCTTTAATCCTTTTTTTTGAGTCTGTATATAAGTTAGGAAAAAAATTTACGAAAAGGAAACTGGATATTTTTTCTATAGATGCTACAGGCCAGGTTTTCGAGCTGGTAGAGACTAATGAGTTACAAGTAAACAAAATCATCAGCTCCTTAAAAAGCTCCAAAAGTAGAGATGCTTTCTAATTTGACACCATGTTTGTCAAATCACACAAAGATATTTTAACTCCCCCTATTGCTCATTTAATTAACTTGTTTTTTAAACACAGCTCCTTTCCTGATGACTGGAAATGTGCCATTGTCACGCAGCCTTGAAGCCAGTAACTACAGACCAATAAGTATACTGCCAGTGCTCTCAAAGGTTGCTGAGAAAGTTGTCATTAACAACAACTGACAACATTTCGTAATACAAGCAATTTTGGTGTATTCAATTTGACTTTAGAGCAAATCATTCCACTGAAACTGCTACTTTGCACTTAGTAGAGCAAATTAAATCAAGACTTGACAAAGGAGTAGTAGTTGGTGCTGTATTTTTAGATCTGCATAAAGCATTCGACACAGTCAATCATGATGTTTTAATATCAAAAATCTCTAAATTTAACTTCTCATCTAGAGCACTGGCATGAATGTCTTCATATTTATCTAATAGGATACAATGTGTTAAAGTTGGTGACACACCGTCCAGTAACATGAAGTGCGCAATGGGTGTTTCAGTGTCAGTGTTAGGTCCCCTATTATTTAGCCTATATATTAATGATCTCCCTCAACAGTGTCATGATGTAGAACTACAAATGTATGCAGATGACACCACTGTGTACACACATGCAAAAAGAGCTTAGTTAGCTGCTGCTAGGCTAACAATTGCATTGGAAAGGATCACACATTGGCTTGATCAATCATGTCTGAGTCTAAATGTAAACAAGACAAAAGGTATTTTTTTCTCTAAAACCATGGTACAACCTCCTAACACTGATATTTTAATCAAAGGTGAAAAGATTGACATAGTTACCGATTTTAAATATCTTGGTGTGACATTGGATCCAAATTTGAACTTTAAGAAACATGTTAAAAAAATGATTAAAACCATAAAGTACAACTTAGCAAATATAAGACATATTAGAAACTGTCTCTCTTTGGATGCAGCCAAGATATTTCTGCATACTATGATTCTTTCCCATATGTCTTATTGCATCACGTGTAGGGGGCGGGCTGGAGAAGCAGCCATAAAACCTCTTGAGTCCTTATACAAACAAACTCTAAAAACTCTACACAAAAAGCCAATGCATTTCCATTACTGTAGGCTACTGGAGAAATACAATTTACTGAGCTTTGACAATTTTAGACTATTCTCAAATTTGTGCCTAGTTTATAAAATTTGAAATGGTTTGGCCCCTCCTCCACTATGTGACTTTGTGTACACTTGCTCAGTTAGTTCTACTAGATCCTCCAGAATATCCTCTATACAAGATTGTACCATACCATTTCGTCGCACTGCATTTTGGGCAGTCAGCGTTGTTGAGCTGTTGTATGTTTTGATTGTGGGGGACTGCAGATGTAAATTAGCTTTGAGCTAACTCCAGTGCACGGCATCTTTTATGTTAAAAACTGTATACTGTCCCAATAAAAAAATAAATACAGAATATTATTATTATTATTATTATTATAACATGTCATTGCATTTTTGAGGGGCTTAGGATGCTTGAAAACTAATGAAAATTGGCACACATCTCAGAAGTGGAGTAATGTAATCTGTAATGATTGGACTTGGGCGTGGCCAGCGGGCTCCATAGCGCCCCCAAACACAGGGCCATCAACAAAGTTTCTTTGATGGTCATTAAATTTGTTGGGTTCATTGCTCTCATTATTCTTGAGATAATTGTTGTTGTTTTTTTGCTCAACAGGAAGTCAGCCATTTTGAATTTTGTGTGTCAATTTTAATTTTATGAACACATGTTTGAGGCCTTTAGGATGAGCAAAAACTCATAAAACTTTGGACATGAATCAGAAGTCAAGTAACTTAATGTCTGATATAGGTCTTGGGCATGAGTGGAGCAAAATGGCTCAAGGAAGCCCCCTGGAAAATTTCAAAGTCAAAGTCCCCACCATTAAATTTGACATAGATTTACGAAATTTGGTATGCAGATGTACCATTTCCAGACTTAAAAAAAGCCTCTTGGAGCCATACCCTAAGTCCAACAGGAAGTCAGCCATTTTTAATCTACTTTGCATTTTTGTTGTACTTAAACAAAATCCCCCTAGAGATGTAACCCGAGTGACTTCAAATTTGGTAGGTTACATCTAAACACTTTTGTGATGCTAAATTGCAAAGCTTTTTATATTTCATGGAACGGCCTTGGTGTGGTGTGCTGGTGAATGTTGCCCAAGACATGTTTGGATTATTAAAGTTGTTAATAAGTTGTTATAACTCTACTTTACATTGTCCAATCTGCCCCAAATTTCTCATGCTTGATAAGAGTCCAGGCCTGAACATATCTACATATCAATATTGATTCATAATCCAACCCAGTCTCACGGCAATCTATGAAATAGTCATGAAATTTAATCTATAGATTCATGTATGATTCAGTTGGAAGTAGGTTTCGTGCCTGCAGCACGTTTTTGTTAGGAGTGGATTGAGTCCCCCATATTCCCTGTGTTCTCCTCTGTTTTTCCCCTCCCTTGTGTGTGGGTGTGTGTGGTTTTGTACCCAGTGTCTCTCTCTGTGTTTGTGTGTATGCTGGACGTGGTGTCCTGGTTTTTCCCTCTCCCCACTTTTCAACCAGTGCACCTGCAGCTATCAACTACAACATCTATCAACTTAACAAGCCTTTGCAGTATAAAACTTGGGCTAATCCTTCAAGACTCTACCAGATCATTCAGTCTACCCCACGGTATCAACATCAGGCCAAGATGTTGTTTATTGAGCTTCATATTAGTTTGCATTTGCTTATTCTGAGTGCACCGGGTTACCACTCCGGTTTACCACCACTGCCAACCACGAACAGCTTCATCTTTGTTATCTACCCCTGGTTTTGGATCTTCCACTCATCACCTACCCAGCCTGCTGACTACACAAAACCCCTCACCTGCTCCATCTCCACCTGCTCCATCTGCCACTCTCTGCCCTGCTCATACACTGGACTCTTGTGATATCAATCCAACTGCTCGCAATAAACCCTTTCCTAAACCACTCTTGTCTGAGTCTGTGTCCTGCATTTCGGGTCCTAAACCAAGTAATTATAACAGAACAATCTGGCCAACATGGACCTGGCAGGCACAGCTCCTGATACCACCTCTTTACAACAAGCAGTTTGTTGTGGTCAAGGTGTTTTACTCAGACAGCATGAACAATCGTTACAGAGTCTTTTTGAGAGCAATCAAGACATGGTAAACCAGATCACCAACTCACTCAGCAAGTTTCTCCGTTAACTTCCTCATTATCTCCTCCAGCCTATACTGTTCAGCCCCCACAGCTCACTCCTTCAGCTCCTGCACTGGCACCTCCGCCACTTAGAGTCCCACACCACAGACCCACAGCCCTTTGTTGGAGAATTGGACCAGTGCAGAGGTTTCCTTCTCCAGTGTGAAAAGGTGTTCCACAACAATCCCTGACCTTTTTATCAGACCAATCTATGGTGAATTACATTATGGGATTATTGAAAGGGAGAGCTTTGGATTGGGCTGAGGCAGTATTCACTAATGATCCTACTATTGCTTTTTCCTATGTTGAGTGTCAGGCAGGGTAATCGGACTGTTGCTGATAACTCTATTTTTGGACCTGTTCTGCCGATACCCAGTGGAATGAGGAGGCGTTATGGGGAGTATTCATTAAGGGTTTGAACAAACAGATGAAGGTTGAGCTGACTTCACGGGATGAACTGTCTAACCCGAATACTCTTGTCTCCCTTGCTATCAGGCTGGATAATTGTTTGCGAGAGCGACGTCTAGACAGATCAAGATGCCCACAAGAACCAGGAGCAAGTACCATGACTTGGGTGAGTTATTTGGAAAAGACTGCGCTTTGTCTCTGCCACCTCATAGGCCTTATGATTGTGCCATTGCCCTTCTTCCTGGAGCTCCCTTACCTTTTAGCTGTCTTTATAATCTGTCTTGCCAGGAGAGAGAGGCTATAAAGAAATATATATATATATATTAGGACTCCTTAGCAGCTGGCATCATTCGGCCCTCCTCGTCCCCTCTGGGGGCGGGATTCCTCTTTGTGGCTAAGAAGGATTAGACTCTAAGACCTTGAATTGACTTTCGCGACCTGAACAATATTACTGTCAAAAACAAATACCCGTTGCCTTTGATCTGCTCTGCTTTTGAACCTCTCCAGGGAGCCACGGTGTTCATGAAATTGGATCTGCAAAACGCTTACCATCTAGTCCAGATCAAGGCAGGAGATGGGTTGAAGACTGCCTTTAATACCCCACTTGGCCATTTTGAGTACTTGGTGATGCCATTCAGGTTGACCAACACTCCAGCAGTCTTCCAGGCACTGGTGAACGATATGTTAAGGGACTTCCTCCATCACTTTGTCTCCAATTATCTTGACGACATCCTCATCTTCTCTCAGAACATGTCTGAACATGTCTCCCACATCCATCTGGTACTCCAGAGACTTCTTGAAAACAAGCTGTTTGTAAAAGCAGAAAAGTGTGAATTCCATGCCAAAACTATTTTGGGATACAACTTTGAGAGCGGGCAGGTGAAGATGTGTCATAATGGCCACAACTCATCACCAGAAAACAGCTGCAAAGATTCCTTGGTTTTGCAACTTCTACAGGAGATTCATTAGGGACTTAAGCAGAGTGGCGGCACCTCTTACCAGACTTACCACCTCCTCCATTCCATTTTCCTGGTCCTCTGAAGCTGTTGCTGCATTCCATAGACTCAAGTGTCTCTTCACCTCCGCTCCTGTTTTGGTCCAGCCAGACCCTTCATGTCAGTTCATAGTTGAAGTAGATGCTTCAGAAATTGGAGTAGTCAGACCAGAAACTACATCCTTGCGCCTTCTTCTCCCGTCACCTGTCTCCCACTGAAAGGAATTATAATGTTGGAAACAAGGAGTTGCTGGCGGTTGAGTTGGCTCTGGAGGAATGGAGGCATTGGTTGGAGGGGACAGAGCAACCGTTTGTGGTTTGGACCAACCAACTTGGCATACATCCAGTCAGCTAAACATCTGAACTCCAGACAAGCTCACTGGGCTCTGTTTTTCAGCTGGTTCAACTTCATGCTCACTTATCGTCCAGGGTCCCAGAAAGTGAAACCAGATGCTCTCTCATGTCAGCATGTAATTGAGGAGGAAAACTCCAGTCTGGATACCATACTTCTTCCTTCCTTTGCTGTGGCAACAGTGACCTGGGAAATTGAGTCTGCGGTGACAGAAGCACAGCAACAGCAACCAGATCCAGGTAACGGTCATGCTAATTGCCTGTTTGTCCCAGATTCTGTCCGCTCCCAAGTCCTGCAGTGGGTCCACACATCCCGTTTCTCCTGCCACCCAGGGATGAATTGAACCTTGACGCTACTGAAAAGACATTTCTGGTATCCCACCATGGAGGCAGACACTTCTGTTCGTCTGTGCTCGAGGGAAATCCTCTTATCGTCTGCCTGCAGGTCTGCTCTGCCCTTTACCTGTCCCAGGTCGTCCATGGTCCCATATCGCCTTAGACTTTGTCACTGGTTTACCTCCATCACAAGGTAACACAACCATACTCACTATTGTAGATCTGTTTTTCCCCCATAGCTGTCCATTTCATTGCCCTTCCTAAACTTCCATCTGCCCATAAAACAGCTGATCTGTTGGTTAACCCTGTGTTTCGCCTTCATGGAATTCCTCTTGACAGTTTCTGATCAACAGCCTCAGTTCATCTCTCAGGTCTGGAAGGCCCAGAGAGGGCCAACCAAGATCTGGAGGCTGCCTTACGTTGTGTCACCACTTCCAATCCATCCACTTGGAGTACTACTATTGAGTATGCCCACAATTCCCTAACCTTTGCTGCTACAGGTACATCCCCCTTTGAGGCCTCTCTGGGTTTTCAACCTCCTTTCTTTCCAGCCCAGGAGCGTGAGCTTGCTGTACCATCCATACAACATCATATTCGTCGCTGTTGGAAAGTGTGGAAGGACACACGGGCAGCCCTCCTTTGCTTTGCAGAGAGCAGCAAGCAATTGGCGGATCGGCGGATCGGTGTTCCAGCTCCAAACTACAAGATAGGTCAGACAGTTTGGTTATCGTCAAAGAAAATTCCATTAAAGACTGATTCCAGAAAGCTATCACCTCGCTATTTGGGCCCCTTTGTCATTGAAAGAATCGTCATTCCTACACAGTTGAAACCTGTGTCCTCCAGTCCTCTGTGCCCTCCGTCTGAGCCCCCTCCACCTGTCCCGATCATTGATGGCCATCCCGCCTTCTCTGTCTGCCGGCTTCTGGATGTGTGTCGCTGTGGCAGGGGATTTCAGTACCTGGTGGACTGGGAGAGGTATGGTCCAGAAGAGAGGTCCTGGGTAGTCCTTCATTCTGGACTCCAGGATGGTCAGGGAGTTTCATAGGGCCCGTCCTGACAGGCCTGGTGGGTCACCTTGGGGCTCCCATTGAAGAGGGGGGTACTGTTAGGAGTGGATTGGGTCCCCATATTCCCTGTGTTCTCTGTTTTTCCCCTCCCTTGTGTGTGGGTGTGTGTGGTTTATCATTACCATTATCCAACCTGTTGAATACACAGAACTCACCCTCACCTGCTCTGTCTGCCACTCTCTGCCCCACTCCTACACTGGACTCTGGTGATATCGATCCAACTGCTTGCAATAAACCCTTTCCTAAACCACTCCTGAGTCTTTGTCCTGCATTTCAGGTCCTAAACTGAGTCAGGATTTGGCAGGCACAGAGGCTGTATTGTTTTTTTTCTCATTTGTTATTCATTTTAAACTATGACCGCTACATCACTCAACATTTAATCATGAGATTTTATCCTTGTTTTTATTTCTTTATTAATTTTACCAGTCCAGTGGGCGGACCAGAAACTTTCCTCGCTGTTGATTTTAATATCTTTAACATTTTGCAACACAAAACACAAGGGTGTCCTTGATAAGTCAACAATATGAAAGGTTATGGCCATCTGTCTTAATTTTTTCACGTTTGATTCTGAGAAATCAAGATTTTTTTGGATGAGGGTTAGGGCGTTAAGGTTGGGAAAATTGAAAAATCCAGCAACCTGACATCGTCAGGTTCCACGTAGTGCACGGGCCATCCTGGGTAGGGCGTTCAGTGCTCCTCACTGTTCATTCAAGCCCCAGGGATATCTTGTTCCAAGTGTATTAATCCATAGTTTTTCTTGTATCTTCCGTACCGAGGCTGTCCATATAGGGTTAGTTTGTAGTCCCATGACTCTGAGTGACTCCACTTTGTGCTGGATGAAATAGAAATTGAAATGAAATATAAAGTGTGTATCTGTCTTTTTTAGTTGTCTGATGTTGTACTTATGTTGAATTAATCTGGTTTGGATCAAATTTTTGGTTTCTCCAACATATTTCATAGTACACTTGGAACAATAAATCAAATAAACTTTCACAAATGTGGTACACATTGTGAAAGTCTGTGTGGCTTTACACAACCATCTCACCCACCCTGATGCAGCAAATCCAGGGAACACCAGATACATCCCATCCAGCCTCACAGACAGCACCACCGCAAACAAAGACATCCAGCCACCTAGAGGCAGCATGTGGCGGGTTACAACAACCTCTTTGAGTCAAGGCAGCTGTCTACTAGAAGAGCAGCATGGGTAGCGCTCAACACAAGGCACAACTTAATGGTGCCTTCTGTTGGGGTCTCAAGAACATTTGACATAAACATTCCCTTTCAGCTACTTTCAGCTCGCAATGGTGGAATGTAACTATGTACATTTACTTAAGTACTGTAAATAGGTTCAGTTGAAATTCAGTTGTTCACTTGAATATTTTCATCTTATGCTACTTTCTACTTCTACTCCACTACATTTATCTGGCAGCTTTTGTTAGTAGTTACTTTACATATTAAGATTTACGTTAAGATGTTATAAAACAGTAACTTTTATTTTACAAAACAACAACACTACAAAACAGCAACATTAAGAACAAATAACTCTCCGATCACTGGCTTTCCAGTACTTCCTTCTGCTTCTGATAAAGCAGCTGGTGGATCTCAAATTGAGCCTCCATGCACTCACAGGTTGGAAGTTTTGCCAACATGTCCGCCACCATCATGCCAAAGTGGTGTTCCTCCCTCTGATTGTCTCTGGCACGGCAAACTTCCTGGTGACAGTGAAGGATAGCATCCTTAACAGGTGTGCATGGCATTTTTCTTTTCCAGGATATGGTGGGGGAAAAGAGGACACTCGTGGCAGCTGAGGAGGATGAGCTGAGTGATGAAGGCAATGATGGTGGTGGTGTTGGGAGTCACTGGTGGCAGAGTCACTGTTGGTGGTGATGAAGTGGAGCTCCTTGGGGAAGTGGATGAAGAATCTTGTGCATCACCACCAGCATCAATCGATTCCAGGAGCAGCACCACAGTGTCGCTGCCTGCCTGCAATACATTGATAACAGTTTGTCAGTTATGTTATGTTCTTCCAGATACTATTGCAAATGTCCATTTTTTTCTGGCTGAAGTAATTTAGGACAGTAACATGTATATTACAGTTTGTATCTGTAAGCTTAACTTGTAGGTCACACTGGCAACTCCATTTTGCTAGTCTGTGCATTCAGACACAGGCTTGCAAGCTCACTTTCACAAGTTGTGAGGCAAAAATATGTACTAAATGCACAAGTTAACAAAACAGGGTTACAAATACAAACGTAGATGTAACGTTACAGGTTTACAAAACTACAGTTACATATACAAGCATAAATGTACATGGTTGCAAAACAGGTTACAGACCCTGTTTTCAAGCACACATTTTTGGACCAACCAAACAACCAGAAAAGGCATAACTTCAAATTTGAATCACATCGCCTGCTGCACTGCTTCATCCCTTCAGCTTCTTCTTTGCCTTCACAAATCGGTCCCTTAAATATTTCCCCCTCTGCCGACACATGGTTTCTTATTTTCCCAAACTCTGGGCAATTTCCCTCCACAAATTGTTGCACATTTGGGTGTCTTTGTACTGTTTTAAAGACGAATTGTAAAGGTGTGGGTAGCGACATACTTCCTCACACAGCCTCTCTTCTAATTCAGCCTCCATGTTTGTTTACTTGCACATGCACAGTTGGTTCCCTTGTAGAGGATGGGTCTGCGTGGACACAACAAATTGCAGGTACGCAGATGTCCGCACAGAGCCTACACGTACACTCTCTGATGACAAAATTTACATCACGCAGACCCTAGCGGACCCTCACGGACTCGTGGACGAGTAATATAGTTTCAGCTTTAATGGGCTTTCAAGTTTAACTTCTTGGTCCAGTGGTTCAGCATGGCCGTAGCTGATGCCACTGTCCAATGAATGTTGTCTTTTTCAGTATCAAAGTTAAGTCTATCAGTCTGATAGTGGTGGCAGGAATGGCATATTGGCCCTAATATGTTTGTTCATGATGGCCCCATTGTCTTGTATCTTCTTAGGTAGGTTTTTGGAGTAGTTTATAATGGGGATCCAAATCTCAGCAACTGGAAAAGCCAACTTGGCCATTCTTTAAGGGTTTTTGTATTTGCTTGATTGCTGTCTCTTTAGGTTTTGTCCTCTGTTATTCAACCCAGCTGCAAGGATCACTTTTTCCAACATTGTTGTGGGTATCTGGTGACTGGGGGGGTGAAGGGGGTGAATCCTCAAAGGTGGAAGTTGGTGAGGGGGGTGGAGACTCCTCCTTTCGACTCTGATGACGGTCATGTTTAAAGCTCTCTTCAGGTGGAGGCTGAGGTGGCTCTCTTTCAAGGTTTCTGCCGTGTTTTGTTATGTCTTCTTGTTTTGATTCCTCTTGTCCCTTGACCTTAGCAGAAGGAGCAAATTGGTGATGCAGGAGGTAAAATGAGTTAGAGATGAACAATTTTACTCCTGACTTGTTAAGGAAAAGTCTGTCTGCCTTAAAAAGATGTCTGCGGTCCCAGAAAAAGTTGAAATTGTCAATGAAGTTAAGTGAATGAACAGTACATGCAGTTGAAAGCCATGTGTTCAGTGCCAACAATCTGCTGAACCTCTCAACTCCTTTTCTGACTGGTGGTAGAGGGCCACTGATTAAACACCTCAGCATTCAGAGAGCTGACTGTGTTCAACAGATCACTAAAGTCTTGTTTCAGCACTTCAGACTGTTGTTTCACAACATCATTGGTCCCTATGTGCAGTATGATGTTTTTCACATTTGGATGTGCAGCCATGATATGCAGGATTCTCTCAGTCATGTCAGAGACTGAGTCCTTGGAAAAGCAGAATATTTTGGTGTTTTTACTGCACATGCTTCTTAAATCTTTTATAGCACAGTCACCCAAAACCAGAGTTTGAGGCCCAGTCGTTAGCTTTCCCTATGGCCTTTTATTTTCAGATTTACTCTCAGTTCTTACCCTGCTGTGTGAGGACAAGAGGTTATCCAGGTCATCAGATGGAGATCCAGGGTCCTGCAATAGTGGAGCAAATCTGTTCTCTAGTTGAACACTCTGTTGTTCGGGAGGTTTGTTGTTAGCTCTCCCTTTTGCAGCTGTCCACGGCTGTGTCCTACTAAGAGCAGGGGTTGAAGAGGCACTCTGCCTGGACGATAGTGCAGGCCAGACAGTCGCACCACAAATCTCAGGGCACTGGGCTCTGCCTGTTACTCATCCTCCCAATTTCCCAGGAAATGATTTACTCTTAGGCTTTGCTCCAAGAGAGTTCCTGGGAGGACTAGCACTTGTAGATTTATTATCTAGTTCACAGCCCTCCTGTTTCTTGGTAGTCTTGGTGGTGCTAATTAGCTGTGTGTTAGCATGCTTTTCTCCACTGTTTTGAGTCCATGGTAAGTTGGTGTCATTCCCACATAGTCTATTCACTTCCACGTCCACTTCTAACCAGTGAATTTTGGTTTCCAGCACTATAATCTTTTGTAGAAGTTTGTGGTAGTCGTCCGTGGAGAAGGGAGGCATCTTGCTGCAAATTAGCTTGAGCTAAGTGCCACGTTTCTAGTCACTGCAGTACAGGCTTATGCTGCTGGTAGGTCTCACTCACGGCGTACTGAGGTGGTCATAAAAATGTTGAAATATAGCTAATAGTCTGCTATATCTGCCAAAAAAATGAGTCCCCGTGATTTATGAGTATCCAGGAGCTGCTGCACATGTATCGCATAAGAAAAACAAGAATATCAGCAGAAAAATGTAAGCAGAGGCGAGAGCAAGCAGAAAAGCGTCTGCATTGTAAGAAAGCAGTAAAAGTAAAAATCATTATTACATGACAAACCAAGAGGAAAATGAATACCCACCTGCAAAGCTGTGTTTATGCCATGCACAACTGCAGGTAGGTGGAGGTCCCAATCGTCATGGGTCTTGTTGACATATTTCCTCAAAGCACGTTTATATTTTGATTTGTTCTTTCATCCTTAACATTCCAAAAGAGTTCATACAATATATTTAATAATCTTTTTTCTTTCAAAAGTCACAAGACAGGTATGAATTACTTAAAAAGAAGAAAAATTTCATTACCTGTCCGTTTGTCTGGGGGTGATATGCCCTGGAGACTGAATGTTTTATTCTTAGAATCTGTAAGATTCTCTCATTTAACTGTGGATGGTTCAGTAACAGGAATAGTTACAGTGGTTCTGACAATGATGAATGATTTTACGTGGGAAAAAAATAGCAAGAGGAAAGAAGGCTATCAATGTGTCAAAAAGATAATAATTCATAAACAAGGTAAGATAGATGCAACAAAATGATACCCATGTTAAAATTAACAAGGTATACCTTCATAAGGGTTAGTACTTTATATTGTAATAATTGTAGGTATTGTTTGTATTTTTATGCAGAGAGCATGTTTTTAATGGTACCTCATTGATGAACTCCTTGCCTTGGTCAGTGATGATTTTCCTGACCATGCCGAAAGAGTACATCTGCAGACACTTCACTTGCACTCTTACATGTGAGGGGCTCAGCGGCAACTCACTTGGTGTACAGGTCTGTCATGGTCATCACATATTTGTTCTCTCTAGCTGTTTCAGGTAGTGGGCCAATACAGTCCAAGCCTACTACCTCCCAAGCTTCTTTCACCTGAGGAAATATTTCCTATTAACTTATTTAACCACATTTTCTTTTGTTCAGCATAGGTTTGGCATGCACTACCTTGATAGACTGCAAAACTGGTGTCTGTGTCTTGATGGGGTCATTTAACTGGAAGAGATGACAACATCTCACCTGAGACAAGAGTTAATGACTTGTTAATTTTCTTTCATAATTACACTTTGAATTATTGTCTTGTAATTATTGAATATCTAAAATCTAAAGTCACGTATGGTGTCTTGCAAAATTCATGTATTATAAACTGACTATTCTGCATCCCAGCACAACTCAAATCAAAACTATTTCCCCAGGAAAAAAGCAGTATGTATATCACATGCTATAGGACAAAGTACAGTCATAACTTACCCAGTCAGTCATGTCTCTAAGGGTTGACCACAAGTATTCAACAATAACCCTGTTTCTGGTGCCTCTCAAACCATGATGGTTGACACCCAACTCGAAACCGGGACGTCTGGTCACCATCACTGGTGACTGGTCATCAGGGGCAGGTGTTCAACAAACAAATTATGTTATTGTCAATTTTCAAATTTGTCGAGAATACTGACGACATCTCTAACCAGGATATTGCTGCATGGTGTTAGCTAACAACGAATGTACATAGCGTTTATAACTTGCTATGAGACAGGATAGGTTGCTACTTTTTCAGCGTGATGCGATGTTAACACACACACACGCTTCTCTGAAAGCAGACACTTCTCAATTAAGACAGATCAGGAGAGTCTATGGCTGTTACATGACTGGCAGCTCTCATCCTAGTCTCTCCTTGAGAAGTTTCTCAGTGTGTTTAAGGTTTAATATGTAAAAAGTGTTATTTTTGTGGCTACTCCTATGATCTCAGACTCAAATGCTAATAGTTACACTCATGTTGAAACTTGTCCAGATTAATTTTGATCACCCTTACCCATTTATAGACTTCATCATTAAAATATAAAAATAACAATTAATGTAATCAATTGTTCACGTTTTTTCAGACAGCATTTCGTGGAAAAGTCAAACATTTAGTGTACAGTCTTAATGAACGCAGTACTGTTTTTCAGTACACTGACTACTAATTGTTGATTGTATACTGTTTTGTCTTCAGTGTGTGCTTCAGTGATGGGGTCAAGCGCCTCGTTCCTGACCGCATCACTGTCGTGAGTCAGCCAGCCAACTTGAGCTAATGCTTTCTAGAGATCGTGGCATTTCCCAAGCTGAATAAATACCATACATATAAACTGTGGCATTTTTATATGTAAAATATGTTGGTTGGGCACCAACTACTTCAATAGATAGGCTACATACCAGGAAAACTACAGTGCTTGCTCTTGCTACTGATGTGTTTTTTTTAATCTGCCGTGAAAACCCGGAGCGGAATTTTGAGTTGTCTTTCGTTTATGTTTGTGAAACTGGATTGAACTGAACTGATTAGGGGTTGTGTGGAAAACAAAATGAACCGTTTACTGAGTGGATTGAACTCTGAGACTGTGAGATGAGTTACACCTTCACACACACTGAAAAACATGATCTCGTAATTCAAATCAACACCAGTCATCTAAGTTACCCAGAAGTGACTGTTGTCAGCGCAACGTCACAGTCTGCAGTTCTAAAGAATGGCAGAGTACTGCAGAGTCTGCAGACTCTTATGTTAACTTTAGTCCCTCCCAAATTGATAATCTTGTTGATAGTGCTGCAGGCTCATTACAAATAACACTCGACTCCATCACCCCCTTAAAAAGGAAGATAATAAAACATAAGATGTTAGCTCTATGGTATAACTCCCAAACCCGCAAATTAAAGCAAATATCGCGAAAATGTTCCACCAAAGTGGAAGAATCTCACTTAGTCTGGCAAGATAGTCTTAAAACATATAGGAAGGACCTCTGTAATGCCAGAGCCGCCTATTACTCAGCATTAATAGAAGAGAATAAAAACAGCCCTAGGTTCCTTTTCAGCACTTTGGCCAGGCTGACAAAGAGTCAAAACTCTATTGATCCATGTATTTCTATAGCTCTCAGTGGTAATGACTTTATGAGCTTCTTTAATGATAAAATTCTAACTATTAGAGACAAAATTAACCACCTCCTGCACTCAACAGGCACCGTTTTCTCCCCCAAACACAGGCACCTTAGAAACAGCTGTAAATCCTGACATACATTTGGACTATTTTTCTCCAGTCGACTTTTCTGAACTAACTTCAATGATTTGTTCAGCTAAACCATCAACCTGTCTCTTAGACCCCATCCCAACTAGGTTGCTTAAGGAAGCCTTACCCCTAGTTAGCATTTCTTTACTATATATGATCAATCTCTCTTTAGTAACAGGCTATGTACCACAGTCCTTTAAAATAGCTGTAATTAAACCTCTTCTTAAGAAGTCTACTCCTGATTCAGGCATTTTAGCCAATTATAGACATAGGTCTATAATTGGCTATATATAGATCTAACCTTTCATTTCTCTCTAAGATTCTAGAGAAAGCAGTCTCTGATCAGTTATGCGACTTTCTACATAACAATAGTTTATTTGAGGATTTTTGGTCAAGATTTAGAGCGCATCATAACACCGTATGGTGAGTCTGGCTCGAATATGATGAAAAGTCAAGAGTTTGTGTCGACTAGCAGTGAAATTGATAGAAACACTTAAAAAAGCAATGCTGTGTGTGCCGTGACTCTGCTAGTACAATTAAGAATTAGGGATGAGTCTGGAAGCATTATGTGTGAGTCAGGATCAAATCTGATGAAAAGTGACTAGTTTGTGTTGAATAAAAATTGAAATTGATAGAAACACATGAAAAACCATATGTCGTGTTTGCCAAGTCTCTGCTTGTAGAATTAATCATTAGGTGTGAGTCTGGATCGAATATGATGAAGAGTGACTAGTTTGTGTGGAATAACAATTGAAATTGATAGAAACACATGAAAAACCATATGTCGTGTTTGCCAAGTCTCTGCTTGTAGAATTAAGCATTAGATGTGAGTCTGGATCAAATATGATGAAAAGTGACTAGTTTGTGTGGAATAACAATTGAAATTGATAGTAACACATGAAAAAGCATATGTTGTGTTTGCCAAGACTCTGCTAGTAGAATGAAGCGTTTGGGATAAGTCTGGATCGAATGTGATGAAAAGTGACTAGTTTGTTGTGAACAGCAGTGAAATTGACAGAAACACATAGAAAAGCACATGCTGTGTGCGCTGCGACTCTGCTAGTAGAATCAAGCATTAGGTGTGAGTCTGGATCAAATCTGATGAAAAGTGACTAGTTTGTGTGGAATAACAATTGAAATTGATAAAAACATTTAAAAAAGCATATGCTGTGTGTGCCGTGATTCTGCTAGCAGAATCAAGCAATGGGCGTGAGTCTTGATCGAATCTGATGAAAAGTGACTAGTTTGTATGGAATAGCAGTGAAATTGATAGAGCCACATAAAAAAGCATATTCTGCGTGTGCAGTGACTCTGCTAGCAGAATCAAGCATTAGGTCTGAGTCGGGATCAAATCTGATGAAAAGTGACTAGTATATGTTGAATAACAATTGAAACTGATAGAAACATAAAAAAGCATATGTTGTGTTTGCCAAGACTCTGTTAGTAGAATTAAGCGTTTGGGATAAGTCTGGATCGAATGTGATGAAAAGTGACTAGTTTGTTGTGAACAGCAGTGAAATGGCTAGAAACACATAGAAAAGCACATGCTGTGTGCGCCGCGACTCTGCTAGTAGAATCAAGCATTAGGTGTGAGTCTGGATCAAATCTGATGAAAAGTGACTAGTTTGTTGAGAACAGTTCTCTATAGGATGAATATGGTCATATAATTACTGATTTGCGATGATTCTGGCTCAAATCTGATTAAAAATTACTGGTTTGTGTGGAATAGCAGTGAAATGGCTAGAAACACATGAAAAAGCATATGCTGTGTGTGCAGTGACTCTGCTAGCAGAATCAAGCATTAGTTGTGAGTCTGGATCGAATATGATGAAAAGTGACTAGTTTATGTCGAATAACAATTGAAATTGATAGAAACACATAAAAGAGCATATGTTGTGTTTGCCATGACTCTGCTAGTAGGATTAAGCATTTTGGATGAGTCTGGATGATCGGTTGATGAAAAATGACTAGTTTCTGTGCAATAGCAGTGAAATTGATAGAAACACATAAAAAAGCATATGTTGTGCGTGCCATGATTCTACTAGCAAAATCAAACATTAGGTGTGAGTCTGGATCAAATCTGATGAAAAATGACTAGTTTGTTGTGAACAGTTCTCTGTAGGATGAATATGGTCACATAATTACTGATTTTGGATGATTCTGGCTCAAATCTGATTAAAAATTACTGGTTTGTGTCGAATAGCAGTGAAATTGATAGAAACACATGAAAAAGCATATGCTGTGTGTGCAGTGGACTCTGCTAGCAGAATCAAGCATTATGTGTGAGTCGGGATCAAATCTGATGAAAAGTGACTAGTTTGTGTGGAATAACAATTGAAATTGATAGAAACACATGAAAAACCATATGTCGTGTTTGCCAAGTCTCTACTAGTAGGATTAAGCGTTTGGGATGAGTCTGGATAAAATCTGATGAAAAGTGACTTGTTTGTTGAGAACAGTTCTTTGTAGGATGAATATGGTCATATAATTACTGATTTGGAATGATTCTGGCTCAAATCTGATTAAAAATTACTGGTTTGTTGTGAACAGCAGTGAAATGGCTAGAAACACATAGAAAAGCACATGCTGTGTGCGCCGCGACTCTGCTAGTAGAATCAAGCATTAGGTGTGAGTCTGGATCAAATCTGATGAAAAGTGACTAGTTTGTATGGAATAGTAGTGAAATTGCTAGACACACATAAAAAAGCATATGTTGTGCGTGCCGTGATTCTACTACCAAAATCAAACATTAGGTGTGAGTCTGGATCAAATCTGATGAAAAGTGAGTAGTTTGTTGTGAACAGTTCTCTGTAGGATGAATATGGTCATATAATTACTGATTTGGGATGATACTGGCTCAAATCTGATTTAAAATTACTGGTTTGTGTCGAATAGCAGTGAAATTGATAGAAACACATGAAAAAGCATATGCTGTGTGTGCAGTGGACTCTGCTAGCAGAATCAAGCATTATGTGTGAGTCGGGATCAAATCTGATGAAAAGTGACTAGTTTGTGTGGAATAACAATTGAAATTGATAGAAACACATGAAAAACCATATGTCGTGTTTGCCAAGTCTCTACTAGTAGGATTAAGCGTTTGGGATGAGTCTGGATAAAATCTGATGAAAAGTGACTTGTTTGTTGAGAACAGTTCTTTGTAGGATGAATGTGGTCATATAATTACTGATTTGGAATGATTCTGGCTCAAATCTGATTAAAAATTACTGGTTTGTTGTGAACAGCAGTGAAATGGCTAGAAACACATAGAAAAGCACATGCTGTGTGCGCCGCGACTCTGCTAGTAGAATCAAGCATTAGGTGTGAGTCTGGATCAAATCTGATGAAAAGTGACTAGTTTGTATGGAATAGTAGTGAAATTGCTAGACACACATAAAAAAGCATATGTTGTGCGTGCCGTGATTCTACTACCAAAATCAAACATTAGGTGTGAGTCTGGATCAAATCTGATGAAAAGTGAGTAGTTTGTTGTGAACAGTTCTCTGTAGGATGAATATGGTCATATAATTACTGATTTGGGATGATACTGGCTCAAATCTGATTTAAAATTACTAGTTTGTGTGGAATAGCAGTGAAATGGCTAGAAACACATGAAAAAGCATATGCTGTGTGTGCAGTGACTCTGCTAGCAGAATCAAGCATTATGTGTGAGTCGAGATCAAATCTGATGAAAAGTGACTAGTTTGTGTGGAATAACAATTGAAATTGATAGTAACACATGAAAAAGCATATGTTGTGTTTGCCAAGACTCTGCTAGTAGAATGAAGCGTTTGGGATAAGTCTGGATCGAATGTGATGAAAAGTGACTAGTTTGTTGTGAACAGCAGTGAAATTGACAGAAACACATAGAAAAGCACATGCTGTGTGCGCTGCGACTCTGCTAGTAGAATCAAGCATTAGGTGTGAGTCTGGATAAAATCTGATGAAAAGTGACTAGTTTGTGTGGAATAACAATTGAAATTGATAAAAACATTTAAAAAAGCATATGCTGTGTGTGCCGTGATTCTGCTAGCAGAATCAAGCAATGGGCGTGAGTCTTGATCGAATCTGATGAAAAGTGACTAGTTTGTATGGAATAGCAGTGAAATTGATAGAGCCACATAAAAAAGCATATTCTGCGTGTGCAGTGACTCTGCTAGCAGAATCAAGCATTAGGTGTGAGTCTTGATCGAATCTGATGAAAAGTGACCAGTATATGTTGAATAACAATTGAAATTGATAGAAACATAAAAAAGCATATGTTGTGTTTGCCAAGACTCTGTTAGTAGAATTAAGCGTTTGGGATAAGTCTGGATCGAATATGAGGAAAAGTGACTAGTTTGTGTGGGATAACAATTAATATTGATAGAAACACATAAAAATGCATATGTTGTGTTTGCCAAGACTCTGCTCGTAGGATTAAGCGTTTGGGATGAGTCTGGATCAAATCTGATGAAAAGTGACTAGTTTGTGTCGAATAGCAGTGAAATTGATAGAAACATTTAAAAGAGCATATTCTGTGTGTGCAGTGACTATGCTAGCAGAATCAAACATTAGGTGCGAGTCTGGATAAAATCTGATGAAAAGTGACTAGTTTGTTGAGAACAGTTCACTGTAGGATGAATATGGTCATATAATTACTGATTTGGGATGATTCTGGTTCAAATCTGATTAAAGATTACTAGTTTGTGTGGAATAGCAGTGAAATGGCTAGAAACACATGAAAAAGCATATGCTGTGTGTGCCATGACTCTGCTAGCAGAATCAAGCATTGTGCGTGAGTTTGGATCGAATCTGACGAAGAGTGACTAGTTTGTATGGAATAGCAGTGAAATTGCTAGAAACACATAAAAAAGCATATGTTGTGCGTGCCGTGATTCTACTAGCAGAATCAAACATTAGGTGTGAGTCTGGATCAAATCTGATGAAAAGTGACTAGTTTGTGTCGAATAGCAGTGAAATTGATAGAAACATTTAAAAGAGCATATTCTGTGTGTGCAGTGACTCTGCTAGCAGAATCAAACATTAGGTGTGAGTCTGGATCAAATCTGATGAAAAGTGACTAGTTTGTTGAGAACAGTTCTCTGTAGGATGAATGTGGTCATATAATTACTGATTTGCGATGATTCTGGCTCAAATCTGATTAAAAATTACTAGTTTGTGTCGAATAGCAGTGAAATTGATAGAAACACATGAAAAAGCATATGCTGTGTGTGCAGTGAGTCTGCTAGCAGAATCAAGCATTAGTTGTGAGTCTGGATCAAATCTGATGAAAAGTGACTAGTTTGTGTCGAATAGCAGTGAAATTGATAGAAACATTTAAAAGAGCATATTCTGTGTGTGCAGTGACTCTGCTAGCAGAATCAAACATTAGGTGTGAGTCTGGATCAAATCTGATGAAAAGTGACTAGTTTGTTGAGAACAGTTCTCTGTAGGATGAATATGGTCATATAATTACTGATTTGCGATGATTCTGGCTCAAATCTGATTAAAAATTACTAGTTTGTGTCGAATAGCAGTGAAATTGATAGAAACACATGAAAAAGCATATGCTGTGTGTGCAGTGAGTCTGCTAGCAGAATCAAGCATTAGTTGTGAGTCTGGATCGAATATGATGAAAAGTGACTCGTTTGTTGTGAACAGCAGTGAAATTGACAGAAACACTCTGCTAGTACAATCAAGCATTAGGTGTGAGTTTGGATCAAATCTCATGAAAAGTCACTAGTTTGTGACGAATAGCAGAAGAAGTTGATAAGGACACAATCTGATTAGAAATCGTTTATAGTTTATGTGGAATAATAATTGAAATTGATAGAAACACATGAAAAAGCATATGTTGTGTTTGCCAAGACTCTGCTAGTAGGATTAAGCGTTTGGGATGAGTCTGGATCAAATTTGATGAAAAATTACTAGTTTGTGTCGAATAGCAGTGAAATTGATAGAAACATAAAAAAGCATATGTTCTGTGTGTGCAGTGACTCTGCTAGCAGAATCAAGCATTAGGTGTGAGTCTTGATCGAATCTGATGAAAAGTGACCAGTATATGTTGAATAACAATTGAAATTGATAGAAACATAAAAAAGCATATGTTGTGTTTGCCAAGACTCTGTTAGTAGAATTAAGCGTTTGGGATAAGTCTGGATCGAATATGAGGAAAAGTGACTAGTTTGTGTGGGATAACAATTAATATTGATAGAAACACATAAAAATGCATATGTTGTGTTTGCCAAGACTCTGCTCGTAGGATTAAGCGTTTGGGATGAGTCTGGATCAAATCTGATGAAAAGTGACTAGTTTGTGTCGAATAGCAGTGAAATTGATAGAAACATTTAAAAGAGCATATTCTGTGTGTGCAGTGACTATGCTAGCAGAATCAAACATTAGGTGCGAGTCTGGATAAAATCTGATGAAAAGTGACTAGTTTGTTGAGAACAGTTCACTGTAGGATGAATATGGTCATATAATTACTGATTTGGGATGATTCTGGTTCAAATCTGATTAAAGATTACTAGTTTGTGTGGAATAGCAGTGAAATGGCTAGAAACACATGAAAAAGCATATGCTGTGTGTGCCATGACTCTGCTAGCAGAATCAAGCATTGTGCGTGAGTTTGGATCGAATCTGACGAAGAGTGACTAGTTTGTATGGAATAGCAGTGAAATTGCTAGAAACACATAAAAAAGCATATGTTGTGCGTGCCGTGATTCTACTAGCAGAATCAAACATTAGGTGTGAGTCTGGATCAAATCTGATGAAAAGTGACTAGTTTGTGTCGAATAGCAGTGAAATTGATAGAAACATTTAAAAGAGCATATTCTGTGTGTGCAGTGACTCTGCTAGCAGAATCAAACATTAGGTGTGAGTCTGGATCAAATCTGATGAAAAGTGACTAGTTTGTTGAGAACAGTTCTCTGTAGGATGAATATGGTCATATAATTACTGATTTGCGATGATTCTGGCTCAAATCTGATTAAAAATTACTAGTTTGTGTGGAATAGCAGTGAAATTGATAGAAACACATGAAAAAGCATATGCTGTGTG